>NW_027397081.1:8308565-8328580 GCF_003265705.2 Callorhinus ursinus | reverse complement strand
GTGGCATGGCAGGCTCAGCAGACTCAGCCAGAGACACAGTGGTGAAGGGACTCACCCTGGATCTTGCTGTTTCTTTACCTCCCTCATCAAGGTCCCTGGCATCCATTCTCCATCTTTTCCACCCTCATTTTTAGGAAAAAATACCAAGTAAAGGAGTTTCTGAAAGAATAAGTTGGTATAGCCATTTAGTGGGGCAATTGGCAATATCAATCCAAATTTGGAATGTGCCTACCCTCTCACCCAGCAGTTCCACTGCCGGGAATGTATCCTCCAAATAAAGACGCAAAGATGTATGTACACAAATGATCATGACGTAGTTTTTAACGATTAAAAAAAAAAATCTCCCACACAACAACAACAAACAACTAGGATCACCCTACAATGCCGTATGTGAAATCCATTAGAGAAAAAGGCGTATCTCTCCGTACTGACTTGGAATGATGTCTGTTAGCCAAACATGGCACACGTTGCAGGAAATGTATAGTATGGTCTAGTTGTATAAAAAGAAGGTGTGTGCATAGAAAAATGAATAAAAGGATAATCACAATCTGTTGATCATGGTGATCTTGGTGGTCATTTGAATTGGGAATGGCCGATTAGGGGGAGGGTAGGAGCTGAAGGGTGACTTTTAGTTTGTATTTTACATATATTTTATTGCTTACTTGATTGCAATAAGCATTTCTCACTTTTATGCTGCCATAAAAACACATTCTATCAAAGGCTCCCAAATGTTTTATTTTTCATTCTGGTAACTTCCACGGAGAGGCAACGAATACTACAACCTCTTAAATAATCACATGTCAGCGTGTTGGGCTGCCACATCCATGTTGTGCTGCCTCAACTGTCCACTTCATTGGTGCTGGAGGGATTTATATGTGTTACACCTCGTTTCTGGGCCACCTGTTGTATGGGTATCTGTGACACCTCAAGAAATAGGTATGGGAAATATTTAGCCATGAAAAAAAGTAGCTGCCAAGAAGTGGGGTCCAATTAGATGGGGCCTAATTGGTGTGCTAGGGTTGGGGGCTCCAAAGTGAACACACAGTGGCTACAACTTAATGACCTTGACCAAGGTGATTGATGCTGAAGTAACACTACTTGTCCTTGACAGATAGCAGAAGCAAGAAAGAGGGCAACTTACATGCTGCCCCAACCTGGATCCAGAAGGGGAATTCCGGAAACTCTGCTTTCAACAGTTTTATCCATAATCAGTTCAAAAGATGCTTGTGGCCTAGTCACTGTATCTGTTTACATGTGCTGCGTAAAAAGTGTTCTTTGAGCTTTGATCAATTGATTGATTCCTGCAGTTATTCAGACAGCATTTACAGAGCTCCTACTAGGTGCTAAGCACTGGGCATACTAAATGATCACTTTTTCGTGCTTAGCAAAGCCCACAAGAAAATACTAAAGCATTTGAGCGCTGAGGGGTAGAGCCATTGAGGTGTGAAGCACTGATGTCCATAACTATAAAACAACATTACCATCTGTTGTAACAGGAGAAAACTCTTTATTGCTTACTTGAAAATGTTAATAAAGAAACTTCCCTGAAGATGATATGCAAAATCTCCCCATTCAATTTTCATCTGTCATGTTTCAAAACAAGTAGGAATTAGATGAGTCAATATAGCAAAATATCTCTTTTGGCCAAAGTCTGGAGACAGAAACTGGGAACTGTGTTCATTTCAGATCTCAAGGAAAATATCAAAGGAGAATAATTAGATAAGCTTATTGGAGGGCAAGAATCCATATGATCTCTAAGGATCCCTCAGGGAGAAGACAGGAGATAAGCAGTGAGGGGAACAACATAAAGACTCCCCTCTGAGCAATTGAAAAACATGAAATAGGTCAACATAGGGATCTCACATGTGGACCCGTGAGAGCGACTTCCAGCGCTTCCCGTCAAGCACAGAGCTTGTCCCAGCACCTCTGTGGTTCTCTTCTGGATCAAAACAACAAAAATCCAAATTCACCATTTCTTATGTCAGCCTAAGAAACTTCCTCCTCCCCTCTCAAATCTCACCTAGTCCCCTGCCCCCTCAAACTCCCTCTGTTAACCAATGGTTTGTTTGCTATATCTATGTGTCTGTTTCTGTCTTGGTTGGTTGTCTGTTTTGTCCTTTAGATTCGACATATAAGAGAAATCATACAGTATTTGTCTTTCTCCATCTGACTTATTTCACTTAGCATAATTTCCTCTAGGTCCACCCATGTTGTCACAAATGGCAAGATTTCATTCTTTTCTTATGGCTGAATAATATTCCATTGTATATGTATACCACACCTTCTGATCCAGGCATCTATTGATGGGCACTTGGGCTGCTTCCATAGCTTGGCTGTTGTAAATAATACTGCAATAAACAGGGGTGCATGCATTTCTTTGAAGTGATGTTTGAATCTCAGTTTGACATGCGTTCTGCGTGCGCTGGAGAGAAGAGAAACAGAGACATGGGAATACAAACCTTCTTCATCCTGCTCCCACCCACCTGGAGGTGAACTCTAGAATATTCCTTAATGTGCAGCGAGCAGTGTGCTAAGCATGTGAGTAAAAACAGCCAACATGTACTGAGCTCGTACGAACTGTTGGGTAACTAAGTTGTACATCGATTAAGTCACTTGATCGGCATAGTGCATCTGTATGGTTGGTGTTCTCATCGTTTTGTTTCATAGAGGAGACACGTGGGGCAATGAGAGGTGAACTTGGCTCAGAGAACATGGTGAGGGCTTGAACCTGGGTAGGCTGACTCCCAAGTCTGCTCTTGTAGCTGCTGTGACAATGTCTCTCCACTTTCTTTCCTTTATCTCACTTACCCGTTACCCTGGACGTCTGCCCTAGGGATGATTACTCTCCTAGTTTCACTGATGAGGAAGCTAAGCCTTGGAAAGGCTGAGTGAACTTGCCCAAGGTCACAAAGTGTTCCAGTAGTAGAAACTGGGTTCGAACTCAGAGTTATTCAGTTCTATCATTCTCTTTTATAGCATTCTGTAATTTCTCTTCGCTTATTTACTTAAAAGACTGTACTAATATCTTCCAGGTGGTGGAGACGACTTGCTGTTGGACAAATGAGCTGAGTGAGGTCCTAGGTTTCCCACTGAGGTGCTGAGTGACTTGGTTATTCTCCATGGCATCCCTTCACCTGCCATCCATTCTTTACCCTCCTCTGCTCTTCCCTGTGCCCAGGGAGGCTGATCGCTATGGACCACCGCATCCCATTTACTTGTCCTCTGGCTTCCTATTGGGTTCAGCTAATGGGGTATTTAACCCAATGCTTACTCCTGTCCTTCCTTGCCTCCCTGCTGTGGCCACTGGTCCTGTTGGGTGGCTGCTCTGCTATGGCTCTGACTCTCCCAGGAGTACGATAACATCATTCCTCCTTGCTACCCACCACCCAGCCCCTTTAAGCCTAGAGATGATAACAGCTTTCCACTTCTGTTAGTTTCTGGGTGCTTCACCATGTCTTATAGATGGGTGTACTGTTTCCTGTCAGGGCTCTGACTGATGTAAGACCTTTAAACAAAGCTTGCAAATTTTCAGATTCTCAGTTTCCTTTAATGTCAAGTGGGGATATAATACCAACCAAAATGGTAGTATTAGATTTCAATTGTTCAGTACAGTACGTGGCCCAAGGTAAGTGGGCAATAGAGAGGGATGGGGTGGCTGGGTGATAGACACTGGGGGAGGGTATGTGCTGTGGTGAGCGCTGTGAATTGTGTAAGACTGTTGAATCACAGACCTGTACCTCTGAAACAAATTTATTTAACATTATATGTTAAAAAAAAGAGAAGAAGATAGCAGGAAGGGAAAAATGAAGGGGGCGGAAATCGGAGGGGGAGATGAACCATGAGAGACTATGGACTCTGAGAAACAAACTGAGGTTTCTAGAGGGGAGGGGGGTGGGGGGATGGGTTAGCCTGGTGATGGGTATTAAAGAGGGCACGTTCTGCATGGAGCACTGGGTGTTATATGCAAACAATGAATCATGGAACACTACATCAAAAACTAATGATGTATGGTGATTAACATAACATAATTAAAAAAAATAAATGGTCATTTTTATTATGACTGTTCTCTGCTCTGAGGCCCTCAAGCACTCATCACCAATGGTATGTGACTAGGCAGGATCATCGTAAACAGCATGAAGTCATGCCTCCTTAACAACCTCAGTGGGAGTACAGAAGTGGGTCTCCATGAACTGGCCAGTTAACCCTTCACCTTTCACTGAGGTTGACCATTGGAAATAATAATAGTTTGCTTTTTTGAGATCACATTTTTTTATTTACCACATACTGTGCTACGTACTTTAGTTAATTCTGACAGTGACCTTAAGGGGTGGTTACTGTCCAAGGTCACCCACAGCCAGTGAAGCTGAGATCGAACTCATGCTGAACTCACATCTCTCTGTCCCCAAAGCCTGGCTCTGTGGTCCCTGTGGGAGCTGGAGGAGGGATGGCCATCAGCAGCAGCTGTCCCCACTTCCTTCCAAGGGGAAGCTCTGCTTTCTTATTGGTGCATGTCCAACAATACAACACTCACTTTCCTTCTTTCCCCCCAAACCTACTTATTCTGTCATACAGGAGACAAACGGGGTCCCCCAGGGTGCCTAATGAGTTTGGCAAGCCAGTTAAATGGGCAATGCTGAGTCTTGAGGTGGGTGTGTTTGATTAAGCTGTGGAGACTTCAAAGTGAGGTCAGGGGTCTGTGGGATCCATCAAAGGAAGCTTCTTGCCAGGAGCCCCACAGAAGGATGACAGAGTGGGCGGGAGTCCTGCAGAGAGGAAGTCCTGGCTGGGGTGCGAGGGGGAACGAGAGGCTGGCAAGGCGAGCACGATAAAAGTGTCAGCAGGGATGAGGCCTCTGCATCCCACGTGAGTGATGGAGTTCCTACTAATGAGAAACTTGGAGAGAGAGTGGGCCCCATGGGGCCTTGGAGGCAGAAGGAGGAGATCGGGGGTGCCCATGCCAAGAGCACTGCCAGAGAGTTTGGCTGCAAAGCCCCCCAAGACAGGGAGCTCAAATTTGCTTTCTCATTAGCTGAAATATTTGGAATAAATAAACGGATGTCTCTGGAGCCCATTTTATTGCATTTGGAATCATCTTTCCTCAGGGTTGGGAGGGGGAAAGACTCATGACTCAGAAGTGTAGCCACTTTGAAAATACTTGAATAGACTATTTGATCACTTACAGGAGAGAAAAGATGATGTACTTAAAGGTTTTCCCCTTTCCCCCCACCCTCAAACAAAGAAAATACTCCATGTGTATGTTAACCTTAAAAAAAGAAAAGAAAAAAATCCCTCAGCCTTTCTTGCTGACTAAGAGAGAAGGAGCAGACAGCTGCCTCCCTAGGGAGTGCTCAGCAGGGAGCTGGGAGCCTTGACACAACCTTAAAAAAATCCAGTGAGGGGCTTTTCTTTCTCCACATAACAGCTTCTAAGGATGGGCTCTGATCATCTCTAAATAAACCTCACATTGAGTAAATACCTGCAATATATTTTTTTTCCTGTTTAGCCCATGTTAGCTGGGGTCTCCCTGCTTCTTGAGAACCAGACAAAATTGGTTTTACTCTGTGTAGATCTATGAGGGGGTAGTAGTTTCCTGGTCATCTTTGGGTCTTCTTCAGTTTACAATCATTTCATCATATCCATCTCTGGTTTACAGAAGGCTAAGATATAAAACCAGGCCTCTTCCTTGATTTCCACAAAAAGACTCACTTCACAGGGCATATTGTGTGTGTAGTCAAATCAACCTGGGATGTTGAGGATCAGAGGAGGAGTTATTTCCAAAGCAAATGTAAACAGACTTAAAATTGAATGGTAGGTGTACTGTACCCAATAGTCCTCTGGGCACCTCACCCTGGGGGTTTTCCTTGATCATTTCATACCACAAGGTGCTTCAGCCTCAAATCAGCTTGGTGGCCCCCCTTTCTTGCCTTCCCTGTTGTTTCTTACTCTCTTCACACATACCACCACGTCCACTACCACCACCATCACCACCATCACCACCACCCCATCACCACCACATGACGATCACCACCACCATCATCACAACCACCACCATCACCACCATCACCACCACCCCATCACCACCACATGACGATCACCACCACCATCATCACAACCACCACCATCACCATCACCACCACCACATGACCATCACCACCATCGTCATCCTCACCACATCACCACCACTACCACCACCACCAACACCACATCACCACCTCCACAACCACCACTACCTCATCATCACCATCATCACCACATCACCACCTCCACAACCATGCTGGCACCCTGATCTCAGATTCCACCTTCCAGAACAGTGAGGCAATACATTTCTGTTATTTAAACCACCCAATCTATGGTGTTTTATTATGGCAGCCTGAGATAACACAGGTATTTTCCCAAATAAAGTCAGTTTCTCTTCCACCAGCCACCAAAAGTAATTTTGGTATCACTATGAAGGCAATTGATCTTTTTCACCCCTCTCTTTCCCAATATACAAATGTCAACAAAGAAAAAATCTTCTAATTTCTCCTTTCAACGTCCTGTGTAGGTAGGAGCTGGGTCTGGACTTTGCCCCTCACTAGTGGTTGGGCCTGGGTGTGTCTGATTTATCATTCTAAGTGTAAGTTTATTTGCTGATTAAGTGCAGTAGTTGGAATAGATGATCTATGTTGAAATGCACGATTTGATGATTTACAGAGATGGCAACCTATAGATAATCTCTGAACAAGAGCAAAACCTTACAGATAAAGATAGAATGAAGGCTGAGAATGTGAGCTGCTGACACCTCTTGGAGTTTATGTGTGAGTCTAGAAAGGTGACTCTGGGAATGCGCTTCACATTCCACCTGACTTTTATTTCACTTGACATTAAAATCAGGATTGAATATAAAAGAGGTCAATAATGTGTTTTCCTTTTCATACCCCCATCTTAGGGCCCATCTGTGTATTTTTGTGAAGCACTGGGATGAAATAGTTGAGATATCTTTTGTTCCATTAATCTGAACTTTCATTTTTTAGGAGAAGGAAATTTTTCTATCCTGCATCATTTAAATTCTTTGTCACTCTCCAAGTATTTATGCAACCCTCAATAATATCTCCTATTACTCTTGGTAACATGATCATTTATCTCAAAAAAAATGTGTTCCCTGAATCATCTGAGGATCTTGATAAAAATAAATTCTTGAAATCCCTTTTTAATTACAGAAGATTCAGAAGTCCATTGTATGCTGTGCTAAGCATACTTCCTTCTCGGCATTTGCTCCTTCTCCACGAATCCAGAGGAATGCAAGAATCCAGATAAAGACCATTTAGTTTTATCTGGGTCAGGTCTAAGACTCCTCATGGGAAGCATGAATTTCCTGCCTTGACAAAGATAAAGTGATTACCAACTCCTCTGAATTTGTAAAATAGAAAAAGTTTTGGGACAGCAACAGTAGGATCAAAAGCCAGCTGGACAATCCCTTTTAGGAAAGAACATGGGATCTTGAGTTAGGAAATGAGAGTTCTGGCCTTGGATCTGTCACTTGGGCTCTATTTCTTGCTGTTTATAGGAACATTGATAATATTCTCCCTCCCACTAGGTTGTCCTATAAGTTAACTGTGGTAGTATAGGTGGTTGGGGTTTTTGAGAAAGCCTAATAAATAGCTCCATCTTCCCTGATTAAACTCTGAACCAATTGAGAAATAACATAAAAAGAGTCAGTAAGCTTTTACTGAAAAAAGCTAGGTTGGTAAATGTAGCTTAGTGTAAGAGCCAACAATAGTGTGTAACTTCTGACACCCCAGTTTCAACCCTGGAACAATATGGAGCTGGGGAGAGACATTTCCTTCTAACCTTGGTGATTCATATTAGGATACTTTATGTGTTAGATTTCTTTGTCTCAAGCATCCTGTTTAAGAAACCATCCTGTTTAACTTAAGCAAAATAAATATGTCAGAGAATAATGAGGACTCTCAGAATGGACAGGAAGAAGGATAAGAGCCAAACTACCCTGGGGGCTTGGGTCGGGTTGAGATTGGGTTAAAGAGGCCATAAGACAGTCTCATGGCAGGAATGTTATACATACTGAAGATCCTAGCCTGTTGATGACTGAAGCGACAACCATGTGTGGTCTCTTTTCTTGCTGCTTAAGATTCAGGGTACAAGGCAGGCGTGTCTAAGTGGCTTAGCTTGGGTTGCATGGCTCTGCATGGACAAGGGTGAGTAGAACTTTGGGTGGGTCCCATCAGTCTATAGGTATTGTCAAAGAGTCAATCCCAATAAAAGAAATCTGGCTTCTATTGGGAAGAGAAAATAAATTTCAAAAATCCAGTGCAGTAATTATCATAGTATGAACTTTCCCTGCCTATGGATCTAGTCCAGTGTTTGTATACAAGGACCTTTAGAGTCTGTTCTGAGCCTAAATTTCTAAATTTCTAGGTTCATTTGTCACTTTTTTTGCCTTTTGCTGATTACTTGTTGCTCACACCATGTCCTTTCATGCTTCCATACTCTAGTTTTTATCTGCCTACTATACCTCTCTTACTCCTCTCTTATTCTTATACATGGAATACTCCTACTCATCCGTCAAGGCACAACTGCTATGTTACTTCTTATCTTCCTGATAATGTAAGGCAGAATTAAATCACACCCTTTCTTCATTTTTCTGCATATGCACATCTCTATTATTATACTACTTACCACATTGTATCATAATTATTTAATTATGCATTTGTCATACAGACAAGGGCAAGGACTATGCATGCTTCATACTTCTGTGCCTCACACACAGTAATGACTCAGTATGTTTAGTTTCTGTTTTTCCTGAAATATTCACATTAAGACTGTTGATGTGATGAGTACTAGACAGAGATCAGAGAACTGACTCTAATCTGGCCTTCCATATTTACGGTCACATATTCATAATGTCTTAGTTTCCTTATCTGCATAATAAGGTGGTTGTATTAAATTGCCATTTATAAAATTACAGTACCTTAAAAAAGATAGAAGTTCATTTTTCTCTCTCATGCAAGAAACCCTGAGATAAGTAGCCCAAGTCCACTATGGTGGCACCACAAAGTTACCAGGGACATAGGTTTATTCTGGTTCATGCTCCATCCACTTAAGAGTGCTGCCTCATAGTCCAAGATGGTTGCCTGAATCTATCCAAGCTTCATCATAAAGGAATTAGAAGGGAGGAAGGGGCGAAGGAAGGCCCACCCATTTCCTCAGGGAAATTCTCCAGAAGTTTTACAAAACACTTCCTTTGTCTTAGTGGCCCAAACTTAGTCACATGACCAGACTGGTGCAAAGTATAGTGGGAAATATAGTTTTTTATCCTGGTGACAACAGCCTCGCCTAAACATAAGGGTTCTCTCAAAGGTGAAGTGGAGAAAGGAGAATAAGAGGTAACCAGCAGTCTCTGCCAGAGTGGACTACTTTGGTGAAAGTTACTGGAGAAAGTTTCTCAGAGATTAAAACTAAGCATAAACTTGAAAGATGAGGAGGATTCAGTTATGTGAAAAACTACATAAAGAGTATCTTATGAAAAGGTAACAGCAAATGCCCTGAGGTGGTATGGTAGAAGGCTAGTAATGCATTCATCATCTGTGCGTCAACTCCTTTGTCATCTTCCTTTTCCAAGGCATTCTGGAAGACTACATCCCCTGGCCTTTCTTATAATTGGGTTGAGGTTTTGTGACTGAATAGTCCAGGGTTGTCTGGGTGGCTCAGTTGGCTAAGTGTCTGCCTTTGGCTCAGGTCACTATCCCAGAGTCCTGGGATCGAGTCCCGCATCAGGCTCCCTGCTCAGTGGAGATTCTACTTCTCCTCTTCCCTCTGCCTGCCCCACCCCCACTTGTTTTCTCTCTCTCTCTCTCTCTCAAATGAATAAACAAAACCTTAAAAAAAAATGGAAGATCTGGATCCTTACCAATTAGTCTCCCCCTTGCCTTCTACTGTAGCCCCAAGACTTATCTATAGAACCCCAAGATTCATGGAGATACAGTTTGAAAAAATCACCAGACTAGCTAGATGCTGAGGATCTTTCCAGCTCTAATATTCTGCAATTTTACTGACTTATTACTTATAAGATATATAGCCTGGCCTATTTTCAGTTTGGATCTTTTGTAAATTAAATGTTAATTTGAGGAGCCAGATTAAAAAAATAATTACTGAATTAAATTTTCAGAGACTATTGAGTAGAGTGCCAAAAAATTCGATGCTTGATAAGAACATATCTTTAAAAATATATGAGATTTTTTTATGATTAAATAGCTAACACATGTTCCTTATGTGAAATCTAAAAAAATTATGAAGAAAGAGAGAGAGATTATAAAAGTCACTTACAGTCCCACAACTTGGAAATAACAGGGATTCATTTACATTTTGGTTTCCTCAAGGTGAAGACTGGAGTTTCCTAGGGAATGGGGGTAGGGTGGAGTGGGTGCAATAGATCAGGCTTTGCAATCAGAAAGCAAAACATACAGGGTGTGGACGTCCACTTGTATCTCTAGGGACTCTGGGCTAAAAGGCATACATTTACAAGGACAGAAAGGCACACATTTTTTTTTAAGATTTTATTTATTTATTTGACAGAGAGAGACACAGCAAGAGAGGGAACACAAGCAGGGGGAGTGGGAGAGGGAGAAGGAGGCTCCCTGCCCAGTGGGGAGCCTGATGTGGGGCTCGATCCCAGGACCCTGGGATCATGACCTGAGCCGAGGGCAGACATTTAACGACTGAGCCACCCAGGTGCCCCGAAAGGCATACATTTATATCTGACAACTCATTGCAAAAAATTTGGAAGCAGGAATTTGGAGGAACTCGAAATAACTGATTTAACTGACTTGAAAAGTCTGAAATATGAGCCTGTGGTGTGGAAAGCCAGTAAGAAGCCAAGTGACTCATCCTGCAGAATTTGATAGAGGCTCATGTGGATTTGGGACAGCAGGTATTTGGAAAAGTAGGAAGTGCAGGGCGGGGCTAAAAACAGGTGGATTGCTAAAAATCTTATTTATATTAGCAGTTAGACCCACCCCCTTCCTCAGGGCAACTGCCCCTCCCTGACTTTGGCCAATGGTCTGAGGTTTACTGTCTAGAGAGGATGAATCACACAGGTTCTCAAGTTGGAGAAGTTATAAACAACTGAAGATTGAGAGAGACACTTCACTGAAAACAGAGGATATTAGGTGGAGATCTGCACCTGGAAGCGACACCTCCCACATCCAGCCCCACTCGGCCTCCTGAGTACTAAGGACAAAGCTTATAACCATCTCCCTAAGCCTAAACTATGAGACTGGAAGATCTGTCTTTGGGAAACATAATGTGCCCAAGAGTGAAGTGCTACAGAGACTACTTTTTGTGAGTCTTTAAAAAGGCAATTGTGTCCCTAGACCCTCTTGCAGCAAAGCCCAAATATTTGGCGAAAGATTTAACAATGAACTGTACAAACAGGGGAGAAAAAGTGATTGAGCCTTTTTCATATTCTCAGAAAAATGAGAGAAGAAAATGTGCCCATGAAAAATAATAGATTGCTTTAAAAAGCAAAGATCTTGGATATTAAAATGTGATGGCAGAAATTAAAAATTCAGTGGAAGACTTGGAAAACAAACTTGAGAAACTATTTCAAAATAGGTCTCCTAAAAGTAGTGAGAAAAGGCAAGAAAATTAAAGAATCAGTTGAGGAGTTCCAAAAGATAGAAGTGATACAAGTTTCACAAAGAGAGACCGAGGAAATAAAGAGTTATAAAAGACCTATTCTGAAAATATTGCCCAGACCATAGAAATTAAGTTTCAAAGAATAGGCAGCATGATTGGCTTCAAACTGAGTGACGAAAAACAAAAACAGAAAGCAAAATAAGGGGCTCCTGGGTGGCTCAGTCGGTTAAGCGTCTGCCTTCAGCTCAGGTCATGATCCCAGGGTCCTGGGATCGAGCCCCACGTCGGGCTCCCCGCTTGGCGGGGAGTCTGCTTCTACCTCTCCCTCTGCCGGCCGCTCTCCCTGCTTGTGCTCTCTATCTCTCTGTCAAATAAATAAATAAAATCTTTAAAAAAAAGAAAGCAAAACAAGGCAGATTATCATAAAAGTGTTAGGACGCTAGTGATAGAGAAAATTGTAAAAGCCTCCAGAGGGGGAGATAGGTTACATATAAATAGTTGGGAATCAGAATAGGATCAGATTTCTGAAGACAGTATGGGAAGCTAGAGACAACTGAGTTACAAAACAGAGCTTGAGATACAGTCGAACCGATAACCGAGCATAAAGGTCGAAGAAAGACATTTTGGGACCTGCAAGTTCTTAACATGTTACTGTCCCAAGTATGCTTTTTTTGGGAAGCTCCTGAAGGATGTGCTTCCCTAAGGACTGGCCATCATCCAAGAGAGTAGGCCAGGTGCCCTGGAAACAGGGTTGAAAACACAGGAACGAGGTGAAGGCCATTCCCAGGGGTGACCCAGGACAAAAGTCAGGACAAGTGATGAGTGGCAGCCCTCTGGAGGAACTGGTCCAGTTCAGAGCAGTGGGGGTGAGAGCTCCATCCAGCAGGGATGTCTGCAAGGGAAAGACTGCACAGCTGATGAGCTCCCTGCTGCGCCAGAATTCCGCTCTGTCACAGAGTTGGGCAATGAATTTGTGAAGTTGCACACTGAACTGAACAACTGGACTAAATTGAGGAAATGGCTAATTCCAGGGAGCAAAGTATCACAGAGGAAAGGAAATGAAACTATAGTCCAGTATCTGGAACTACTCTGCATTGTTTTAACATAGTCATAAAATGTAAACAATAAACATTGGCTCAACTGAACTTTCAGAAGAACAGGAAAAGAGGAACTTACGTGTTTGTGTGTGAGAGGGTGAGGGGTGGGGCTGAGAGGTGGGATCTCATCACCTCATCACGTAGCAACCAGTCGGTGGGGTGCACATGTAGAAATTCATAAAAAGCAATATATAAATTCATAAAAGAACAATATATATACCAGCTACTTAGAAATGTGGAAGCAAACACCAGAATAAATAGCCAAAAACATTGAAAGCATTTGTTTCTGGGCAACTGGAATTGGGAAAGAAGACGGATGGGGTGGGTATCTGATTTTTTGTACATTATTTTGATTAATAAGAATAAAATGAAACTTTAAAAAGTAGTATCTTCAAATCTTACATTTCGACCAACATCTCGTTATATCATACTTATCGATTTATAAATATTCTGAGTTTTTTAGCCAAACATCTAAATGATATGAAAAAGAAATTCCAAAGCAGTAAAGTAGAAAAGCTACAAAGTTTCCTGTTCCTCTCTCACAAATTATTTGAAAAACCATGCAGTCTATTTGAAAGTATTCCATGATACCTAAATATATTCAGAAGGGCATTCAAGAAATATTTTTGAATAAAAAGTTGAGCATGAGTAGTAAATGTTCCAAGTTTTTAAAACAATGAGCCTGTATTTTTTTCAACTATAAAAGTTATGGATTATGTGCTGTCTGTATTTAAGTTCAATGCTACTTAACACGGGGTCTGGCCATACATATGGGAGATGCTCGCTAAGTGTTTGGATGGAATTGAAATTTTTGAGTGCCCTGGAGACCTGATCGAGCCAAGAATTAAGGGAGGGGGTGCTCTCTGTTGACTTGCTACAATTTGATTTCTCACTTTTCTGTTGGAATGAAAACGAAATTCACAAATTCCTAGAGGCTTTTACTAGGAGTGAAATTCCAAGCTTTTATGATCCTTGTCTGTAAAAGGAACTTACTGGACTCCATGCCTTAGATTACTGACCTACATCTGGATTCTAGATGGATTCATGGTTTTCCTCATAGTCTATAAATCACACATCCAAAATGAAACCTCTTTAATCTGCTCCAGCCCCAGCTGCTTGTCAGTATTTTGTTAGGAAGAGAAGAACATATCATATGAAAAAGTCTTTTTAATTTAGGAAAGCTTTTTTTTTTCTGTTCCCCTAGTACTATTTTATATTTGAATTAGTTGTGTTCTTCTGCAATTAAAAATTTCCTTTCCATGTATTACTAATGCCGCTGATAATATCTCCTTTTAAGTAGTTTTCCCACATATTTTTAAGATAATATTTAGCCAATACATGTTTATTATTTATGGAAAAGTGTAGGAGAAAATAACACCCAAAATATTATACCAGCGTCTAGAATGCTCACCACGTGCCAGATATTGTTCTGAATATCTTACTTATAGAAACTCACGTAATCCTTTTGTATTAGTTTTCTATGGTTGCTGTAACAAATTATCACAAGCTTAGTGAATTAAAACAACACAAATTTATTATCTTACAGTTCTGTCGTTTAAAAGTTCCACGTGGTCCCATTGGGCTAAAGTTCAGGTGTCAGTAGGGCTGAATTTTGTTTCTAGAAGCTCTAGGAAAGAATGCTTCCTTTCCTTTTCCACCTTCAGGAACTGTCCATGTTCCTAGGCCATGGCCTCTTCCTCGAAAGTCAGCCACACAGCATCTCTCTAACACTGTTTCTGTTGTCACATCTCTTCCCCTGACTCCCTTCTACCTCCCTCTTCCACTTCTAAGGATCCTCTTGACTGTACTGGGCCCAGCTCAATAACCCCACATAACCTCCCTATTTGAAGGCCAGCTGATTAGCAACCTTAATTCCATCTGCAACTTAATTTCCCTCTGCTATATAAGGTAACACACTTGGTTTCCAGGGATTAGAAGGTGGACACATTATAGGCATATTATTCTGCCCACTACACCTCTCAACAACACTAAAGTACCTGTAAGCAATAGTATTATTATTATTACCCCTACTTTCACAGATAAGGCACGGAAAAGCTATGTAAATTTCCTGAGAGCACAAAGCTAAGATTTGAACCCAGGCAGTCTGGATCTAGAGCTCAAAAGCCACATTTATACCAAGATAACTCCCCATCACTTTTTACTTTAATGTCTTTCTTTTTTTGTGTGCTTTTTTACATAATCGTTAGGTAATGGTTATAATTTTGTAGCCTTTTTACTTATTCTATTTCTACTTAACATTACTACATGAACTTTGCCCTGTATCTTTTAAATAAATGTCTGTATAGCATTCTAGTTCGACCCAGGGCCTTTGTACATGCCTATCATGCTCTTCCATATTTCCATGTGGCTTACTCCCTTGCACTCACTGTGCAAAGGCCATCTCATCAAGGAGGACTTCCTTGACCACTATTTTGCTAAAAAGAGTAACCTAGCACTCTCAGTCCTTACACCCTGCTTTATTTTCTTCACACTAGTTATCAATAATTGATTTCATGTAATGTATGTATATATTTATCCATTATTTCTCTCCCCTACTAGAATGTAATCTCCACAAGGACAGGAATTTTATTTTGCTCATTGATGTAGGCATTCGGTAAGTATTCTTGAATAAATGAACGAATAGGGAAAATTTCAAAACCACAGAAAGGCAGTCATGATGCCACTACTCTACCAAATATCAGCAGTCTGCATATTCTATTCAATGCCCATTTGTAAATATAATTTTATGTATTTCATTATACCATAGAGGCAATTATGTATGTGTGTATCTTAACTAAATATTAAATCCTCTGCATGTGTCTACTCTTTCACAGATAACTTAACCTCTTTGAGCTAATTTCCTAGTTAGGAAAAGCAAATTTAGATTATTATGTTAAATATAATAACCTAAGTAAAGTACCCAGATAATGTGTGACAAATAATGGTTACTGAGCAAATTATTAGTTTCCTTTGTTTTGATTCCATTTTCGGTATATTGCTATTACTAAATAATGCTTCACTGAACATTTGTTGTTACTGATATTTTTGTATTTATTTACTTTAGGATAAATATCTGGGAGTGGTATCACTGTGTTGGAATGGTTCAAAATATTAGCTAAATTGATAAAATTGAATCCATTTAGGATAAATATTTATCTCAGTTTTAAGTATGAATTTCCTTAAGGACAGATAAGTGATAGTATTCTTTATATTGTTTTTTCTTTAGAGTATACACTTTTTATTATTTCAGAAATATTTTCTTCTATTCCCAGTAATATTTTAAGTCTTCCAAGGTATAAAGTCTCCTTAATGCCTTAAAACTAATCAGTATTTTGCTAAACACGGGGAAATGATTTCAGCCCTTTCTGGGCCGAGTGGATTGCTCACTTACTCAAGCTCTGGATCTCCTTTGAATTTCTTAGAATTGGTGCCCAAATTATTTCCTTCTAAGTTTTTTAATTTGACCAGTCTTTCTAATTTAACAGTTGCTCTTAAAAATAGATTCATCATCGGTCTGTTGCTGTAGTTGTTTATATCATTCCTGGTCTTAATTTAGTCACAGCATCTGTGCAAAATGGTATGAAAGTTATTTATTACTCCATCATCCAGAGGGGATGCTTGATTCCTGACATTTATGTTCCCCCAGACATAAAAAGCAGATAAAAAGAAAATCAAACTTCTTGCTTTGGGAACTGAACAGATTGCTTACCATGGTTAGGAGAGAATGCCCTCCCCTGCCTCCTCTTCCTGAATTATAAATACATTTTCAAGGATTGTGTCCCTGAGTAACCGGATAGTTTTCTTTTACATTGCATTTGTTGGGATAATTTGAACTGGGTGCGGGGGGGGGGGGGGGGGGGGAAGCCCTACTGGGCTGGCAGACGAGCTGAATGGTTAAGAAAAGAGTCTTAGGAGGCCTGCAGACCTGGGTGGGTCATCGACCCCTCTGGACCCGCATGGGTCACTTTGTTTCTACCAGTGAATTCCTGAGCCATCGGTGGGGTTAATAGTCACTAGCTCACAGTTTGTGTAAGGAATAAATGAATAACTGTACGCAAAGTGTATGCAAAATGCCACACATTTCATAAGTGCCCCAAATGTTACCTATTGCAATACTTAAGGTCCAATGAAATGAGCGAAATGAGCGTCACATGCAGCCTTGTGTCCCTGCAAGTCACCGACTGCTGCAAGCTTTCACGGCTTTGCCCTTCTCCTCACAGCTCTTCCTCTCCTACTAAGGGTCTGAAGGCTTTATTGAACTCAGAGGCATCACTCAGGGGTTGTCTTAACTTCTGCATTGAATTATACTTTTTAAAAAGGCTCGTTCTTCCTATTTTGGCCTAATAAAGAGGATCTAGTACAGTTACGTTGATAGTTACATAGAAAGAAGCACAGACTTCCCTTGACCAACAGGATTTAATCCCTGCAGCTTTGGAATTCAAGCTAAGGAGGGATTGGTGCCTTCTCCTTAGAGGGAGCTAGCTGAGGCATAAGGAAGGGCTTCCCATATGTGGCAGACCATATCACCCAGGCCACATAGGATAATCTCAGAGCACCAATCAAGGGGCAGAAAAAAAATCTGAGTTTGTAGAACAGAAAGAAATTTCTATGGCGAGCCTCCATGCCACTGAGACTGTGGTACTTGGTTTCATTTGATTTGAGCTGCCCCTGTCCCTTGCCCTGGACTTGTGCCTGAGTTCTGGGCTGGGGGTGGATGATGCTGTGCCTCGTCCTTATTCATATTGTGTTTGTCCGTGATCGGTCTCTGTAGATTGCTGACTAGCTGTTGCATGTTCCTACTGGCAAGACTGTTTAGGTTCCTAGAATCTCCTTGCTCCCTCTCAAATGCCAGGAATTTAATCTGAAGCTCTAGTTCCATGCCGGGCCACCAGACCCCCTGGACCGCCTGGGACCCCGACAACCTTCGGCCGCTCTTGGCCGTCCAGGATTTCCCAGCTGCTTTCAGTCCTCACTAGGACAAGGACATTCTGTAAGGCAGCTCGGGCCAGGCTCCGCTGACACAGCACCCAGACTTTCTCCTCTGGATCTGTGTCTCCCAGGGTCTGGGCTCCCCTCTTAGATTCCTGAATCCTGTTTGGAGGTGCTATCATTTGCTTGTCAAGCTTCTTTTTTTCAGACACCCACAAGTTCTACACACATCTTGCTACCTCTCAGACTCTCTCTTCCTAACCTAACCCAGGAAATCTTAATGAGATCCCAGAATGGGAGTGCTTTTCCCGACTCATCACATATTCTTCCAAGTCCATCAATTTATGCTTTTGATTGCTCTTTCAGTCTTTTGAAACCTGACAAATTATAAGATGGCAGAAAATGTGAAATACCAATTTATCAGAGATCAGGAAGGAAATGGAAATTAAAAGAGAAAACTTTGAAAGACAAAAGTCACATTAGATGCAATAAAAATTATCAGAAAAATCATAACCAAGTCCAACATTAAGGAACATGTATACACTTTAGAGGAACTCACCCACAATGAAAAGGAGAAGGTGTAAGAATGATTACTTCTGGTTCCTCCTCTGAACTCAATCTTAGAGATGCCAAGGAAGTAGCAAGGAAGTATATGAATCTGAAAATTTAACATTAAACACTGGGCCATCCCTAGGGAGACAGGGAGTGGTTGTTTCCCCAGGGGTGAGCGGGCAGCAGGTGAGTTGGAGGAGGCGCCAGCAATGGGGGTGGAGTTGGGGAGCTTCCCAGTGGTGTTCTCTTTCTCCTCCCACCTTACATTTGAGGACCTTTGTCTGTGTCTTCACTGGTGGATTAAAAAACAAAGCCCAAGCCAAAAACAAACGTAAAAACAAAAATTCCCCTCGGTGCCGGCCCAGTGCTGCCTGGGTCCACAGGCAACACCGGGGCCACCGTGGGTGCTCACGGTGCTGAGAAGAACATGGCAGCCGGACAGCAGGGCGGTGGGTGGTGCTGGGTGTTTACTTCACCCACCCCCTTCATGTTTGTTTAGGGCTAGGGAATGGAAGTCAAGATAGAAAACTTCTCATTGGGGGCAGGGGAGAGGAGCGGTACAGAAAATGATGGGGAGAGTCAGGTTGTGGAACCAGGGTCTTCCACGTTGGCCGCATGCCCATTTCTTCTCCAAGCACACAAGGAGAGGCACACCAACTAGGAACGAGAGTTCAGGCTCCTCCTCTCATTTCATATTACTAACCAGGGAAATACAGTTCATAGGATATACTAACCCCCCCAAAAAAGACTACAAAATGAATAAACTATACCACACACAACTGGATTCATGGTCCTAACATGCCAAACATTTCGTAATAATTTATATCTTCAAAGTACTTGTTTTATTTATGTAGTGGATGTTGACACTAATAATTTAAGAAATCAAAAGATAAATGTAAATACAACTTTTGATCTTAAATTGGGCATAACCATTAAATTGGGCATAACCATTAAATAATAAAAATAGAATGTGCAACTTTCAAATCAGGAGAAGAGAACCCTATCTATTTTTTGAAGGGCAGGAAAAGAGAAAAGGGAAGCAGAAAGAAAGTATGGTAAATAGAAAATATGAAAAGTGTGGGGGGAATACATTCTAATATACCAATAATAATAAATGCAAATGAGTTTAACTTACTGAACAAAAGACAGAGTTTAAATGGTTCATTTAAAAAGCATGTTCTAAGTATGGAGTTTCCTCAAAAAGTTGAAAATAGAACTACCATACGACCCAGCAATTGCACTACTGGGTATTTACCCCCAAGATACAAATGTAGTGATCTGAAGGGGTACATGCACCCCGATGTTTATAGCAGCAATGTCCACAATAGCCAAACTGTGGAAAGAGCCAAGATGTCCATCGACAGATGAATGGATAAAGAAGATGTGGTATACACACACACACACACACACACACACACACACACACACACACACAGTGGAATATTATGCAGCCATCAACAGGAATGAGATCTTGCCATCTGCAACGACGTGGATGGAACTGGAGGGTGTTATGCTGAGTGAAATAAGTCAATCAGAGAAAGACATGTATCATATGACCTCACTGATATGAGGAATTCTTAATCTCAGGAAACAAACTGAGGGTTGCTGGAGTGGTGGGGGGTGGGAGGGATGGGGTGGCTGGGTGATAGACATTGGGGAGGGTATGTGCTATGGTGAGCACTGTGAATTGTGCAAGACTGTTGAATCACAGATCTGTACCTCTGAAACAAATAATACATTATGTGTTTAAAAAAAATAAGAAGATAGTAGGAAGGGAAAAATGAAGGGGGGGAAATTGGAGGG
>NW_027397081.1:8154766-8308165 GCF_003265705.2 Callorhinus ursinus | reverse complement strand
TTATGCTGAGTGAAATAAGTCAATCAGAGAAAGACATGTATCACATGACCTCACTGATATGAGGAATTCTTAATCTCAGGAAACAAACTGAGTGTTACTGGAGTGGTTGGGGGTGGGAGGGATGGGATGGCTGGGTGATAGACATTGGGGAGGGTATTTGCTACGGTGAGCGCTGTGAATTGTGCAAGACTGTTGAATCACAGATCTGTACTTCTGAAACAAATAACGCAACATATTTTAAGAAAAAAGGAAAAGAAGAAGATAACAGGAGAGGAAGAAAAGGGGAGTATGTCAGAGGGGGAGACGAACCATGAGAGATGATGGACTCTGAAAAACTGAGGGTTCTAGAGGGTAGGGGGGTGGGGGGATGGGTTAGCCTGGTGATGGGTATTGAGGAGGGCACGTTTTGCATGGTGCACTGGGTGTTATGAACAAACAATGAATCATGGAACACTGCATCAAAAACTAATGATGTAATATATGGTGATTAACATAACAATAAAAAAAAACTAATGGTGTAATGTATGGTGATTAATATAGCATAATAAAATAAAAAAAGAAAGAAAAAATAAAAAGGATGTTCTATGAATATATCTTTTTAGAAGAAACATATTTAAAACTGAAGGATACAGAAAACTTGAAAATAAATGTATGGAGAAATACAAACTAGACAAAGTTCTGATAGCAATTTTGATATTAAAGGTGGAATTCAAGGGGAAAATATTATAAGGGTAAAAGTGGAACGTAAAAGAACAATAGATCAAGAAGCTAATTAGAAACATATATGCACCTTACAATATAGGCTAACGTAAAAGCCACAAACAGAACTGTGGGGGAAAATAAATAAAACCATACTTAACATCAACACACTTAAACATATCCCTTTCAGAAACTGCTAAATTAAGCAAAACGTAAATGCATTACAAAATAACTCTGGTGAAAGAGGAAAACCACAAGAAAAATCACAAGGTACTTAAAACCACACAAATGAAAACACATGTGAAATGTGTGGGCCCAGCTAAAGCAGTACTGAGTGAGATTTATAGCTCTAAAAATTATTTATGAGAAAACAACACAGATGAAAACAAACAAGCTAAAGATCGACAGTTTCAGAAATTTGAACAAAGAGTAACAGAGTAAATTGAAACAACCAAACGGGAAAGAGGTGATGGGTCTAAGGGCTGAAATCGATGAATCAGAGCATAACAGTAGCTAATGACTAAGGGACAAATCAAAAATCAGAATTCAGAAACGGAGAAGTGACGATAAAGGCCTGGCAGTGGACATCCGATCTACTTAAAGGCGGAACTAAGAAAATGTGTGGATTGCAAAGACAGAGAGAATGCAACTATTACAAACCATCACTTGTTGGAACAGGAATAATTGAACGGTGTTAAGCTGAATCATGCCTCAGAAAGGTTAGTCATGTCTTAATTCTGCAACCCGGGACTGCTGCCTTAAATGGCCAATAGGACTTTTTAGATGTGATTACATGCAGGCTGTTAGGGTGGAGAGATCATGTCCACTATCTGGGTAGGGCCTGCGCTCAGTCACATATATTCTTATAGGACAGAGAGAGACGTGGCACACAAGGCAGATGAGGAGAAGCCATGGGACCAGAGAGGCAGAAATTGGAATGACGTGGCCATGTCCCGAGGAGCGCTGCAGCCTCCAGAAGCTGGGAGAAGCAAGGCAAGGAACCCCTCCCAGAGCCTCCAGAGAGGGTGGCCCTGCAGACACCTTGGTGGTGGACTTGATTTTGAAACTGATTTTGGACTTCTGGCTTCCAGAACAGTAAATGAATACATTTCTGTTGTTTAAACCACCAAGTCTGGGGTAATTTGTTATATAACGGAAGAAAACTGAGGTGGGAATAGGGGAGGAAGCGCGACACAGTAATTTCCTTGTTTTCTCCAACAGAGTTAATGTTGTTTAAAGTTAAATAAAAAAGACCTCTCATGACCCCACCCCGTAACATTTTCATAGTATTTTAGAAATGGTTGTCTTTTATATAATATCTCTGATGTTTAGAAATTCATATGTCGAAATCCTAACACGCAGTGCGAGGGCATTAGGACGTGGGGCCTTGGGGAGGTGACTAGGTCATCAGGTTGGAGCATCATGAATGGAATTTGTGCCTCTAGTAGACAGAGCCTTGCTCGCCCCCCGCCATGTGAGGACACAGCAAGAAGGGGCTGTCTGTGAGCCAGAAAGTGGGCCCTTTACCAAACAGCAAATCTGCTGGGGCCACGTTCCTTTCCAGGACTTCCCAGCCTCCAGAACTGTGAGAAATAAATTTCTGTTGTTTATAAGCAGCTCAGTCTGTAATATTTTATTGTAGCAGCAGACATGGACTAAGACAGGGCATTTGCAGAAGATGGAAATCAGATCATTAAAGAGCCCACTAGCATCCCTTCACCAGTCTGCATCCCTGTCCGTGAGGATGAGGGTGGACGGCGTGCTGGCTCTTGTGGCTAAGTACTGAGTGACTTCATAAAGGTTCCAAAGTAAGGCAAATGACACTTGGTGCTCCCTCAAACCGACCATATTCACTCAAGTTTTTAGCTGGGATACCTCTTGCTTGCCAGAAAGCCTCTTTGAGCCGCAGACTCCCTGCTTCAGTTGGTCCTCCAGAGGGTCCGGCATTGACCGCGCACCTACCGCAGCAGACTGTGTGCTGGTCGGCCTCCAGGGGGTGGGGCTGCTTCCCGCGGCCTCCTCTGATGGCGTGAACAGAGAATGTCACTGTGCCCAACTAGTCCTCTGGCGCCTTTCTTTTCTTTCTTTGTCCTGGCAACCTGCAGTGCTTGCGTGGCAAGACTGCCAAGCACCGGTTAGGAACCAGCTGGTGCCCCAGAATGCCCCCGGAGTGGGGGAAGAAAAGGACATTTGAGGTTCATTTCTGTTGTGCCTCTAATTTGTTGTGTGCCCTCTGAAAAAGAATTCATTTCATTTCCTCACGTCTTTTGTCTCATCTATAAATGAGATGGTTGGACCAGAGCAAGGTTCTTTACAGTTTTCTTATTCTGTGACACTAACACTTACTAGTTAAAAAGCAGCAATGATGTAGATGTTTCTATCTATATATATGTGTTTATCATAAATAATAGTGGTCAGCAGGGATCCTTTTGGAATATTGCAGCTGAAACTCTTTTAAGGGCTTTTGCGAAAATATTATGTCAAGGTAAATGACATGTATCTCTCAATTAGGTAGTAAACGACAGGAATGGAGTTTAAATTCTACTGCTTTATGCTCATATTTTATTGACTTCATTAAACTTTGCATTTAAACACGGCATATGTCTGTAATTTATTAGAAAATCAAATGGCAGTGATATTTGGTGCAGGCAGATGAGACACAAAGGTTACATTTGCATGAATCCATGCTTTAGTTTTTAGTTTTGGGTTCTGACTTATAACAGTGCCCTTTCCCTAGTCATTAAGTCATTTTATAGATGTATTGATTAGATGATAATCTGTTTGGAACCAGGAACTGTTTCTCGTGGCCTTCAGAAAGCACTCCAGAACCGGCTGAAGGGAGGAGTGCTAGAGGAAATCGTCCAACCGTGAGTGTGGATACTGCTTCGGTTCGTGGTCTCATCTCAGTGCAGCCGGCCCTCTGTTGGTAGTCACTTCTCTAGGTGATTTTGGTCACTTTCCCCCCTTTTCCCTTAGATAGGATTCCAAACCTTCATCATTTACCAGAAGCCACCTTTCCAACCCTTGCTGCCTTCACTCTCAGCAAATGACTCCAACACCTACTTCAGTGTGGAAAACAAGGTCACACCAGTGGAACGATGCTTGCACTGCAGACTTTGTGCTGAGTACAGGTTGGTGCCCTACAGACTGTAATACCCTCCCACAATGCTGTGAAGTGGGGTAGCCAGCTGGGCGGGAGTTCTGGGATCTGGGAGCCAATCACCTTACCCTTGATGGTGTTCTTGTTGGCTCGTTATGGGACAGTATGCAGTCAAGTGTTGTACTCTACATTACAGACCTGAACTCTTCCAACTCTTATTTTTCCTTCCTTAAAACCTAGGAATATGTCTATACAGCTACTCATTCTCTCCTCCCTTCTGGCAGGATCCTTCCTTTCCAAGGCCCATCTTCCATTAACACATTTGGTTGTATCATCCCCTGCCTTTTCCAAGACCTTGCTTTTTCTCCTCTTCTCATCTTCAGTTTCTCTCTCTACTAGCTCCTTTCTGTCAGTCCATTTCATTCTTGTATTCGTTCATGCAGATCAGATTGAATAATTGATCTTAATCCTCCCCTCCTAGGATTAAAGGTCCACCCCTTTGCCATAGAACTCAAGGTGTTCTCTTGCTCTCCCTTCTCTGAGTCTATTTTCTCTTCTGCAAGATGAAGTGGTTGGACAAGATCAAATTCTTTATAGCTTTACTATTCTGTGACACACTTAATATTCAATCAGCAGCAATAATACAGACATTCCCATCTGTATATTTGTTTTTAATTCAGTGTCATAATCCCGAATAATAGTGGCCAGAGTCTACTTTCCAACCTCATTGATGTTGGGTTGCTCATGGGACTGGCTGTGACCAGTGCAATGTGCCCAGAAGTAATAGTGTGCCAATTGCAGCCAAAGCGTCAAGAAGCATGGCATCATTTTGCTCACCTTCTTGTTTTCCAGTGGTGTACTGAGAGAAGAATATGACCTAGGTAGCCTCAAGTCCAAGAAGGATGAGGAAGCACATGGTGCACAACCCCCAGCGTGGAGCCGAGCCCAGCCAAGCTCATCCAAGATCAGCTGAACTCAAGCAAACCCATGAATCCATGGGCAAGAAAGAAATGCTCATTGTTTTAAGACATTGAATTTTAGGATAATTTGTTATGCCGCATTATTGCAGAAAATACTAATGAATATACTACACAATCCATTTTTCCAGTCAACAATTATCTATTGGGTAACTAATAGATACCAGATACTTGTTGTGGGCTTCAGGGATGCCATGGGAAATAAAATAAAGATGTACAAGTAAGCGAACAAGGTCATTTCACATTCTGACAAATGCTATGAATAAAACGAGATGGGGAGAGCTGAACAACACGGATGGGAGCTGTGGCAGGGCGCACCTTTAGCGCGGGTGCGCTCTGCCACAGGGAAAGCCTCTGAGAAGGAAACATTTGGATGAGACATGAATCCCAAGGAGGAGGCCGCCAGAAGATGATGTGGTCAGAGTACATTTCTGCAGAAGATCAAGGTCTTACAGTGGCAATGGGCTCGGCTCAGGAACAGACTTAAGTGTCTCTCCAATAACCCAAAGCTGTAAAATTAACATAAAAATAATTCCAAAGGTCAAAAGCGGGGCTGATATCTAGAAATAAAATCAAGCCTCCGGCAGCAGCTAAGCCAGACCAGAAAACAAGGGTGGTTGCAAACAGAGGCAGGTTCCGGGCTGGCTTTTTTGGCCACTTGTCACAGGCCTCAAGGGTGGGGCAGGCTGGCTTCAGTGTGCAGTTGCACAGACATCTGGTACTCCACCGAGCTGAACAGTGTGTCTTTTCATTCTCTGCACCTGTTTAGTGTTGCCTGGGCCCAAGATTTTCCATCTTGGCTAGTGATGCATTACATTGTTTTCACTGGATGCAAATAATTTCATAATTTTCTGTGAGAAAGCTCTGTGTGCTCATTTTTTGTTGTCGTCCCCCGCCCCCCCAGGTCCCCGTTCTTTCAGTCAAAGTGATACGCACACATGGTGTAGAGTCAAGGAGGCCTACAAGGCTTCTCCGTGAGCAGCTCCTCATGCTCACATTCACCATCCCAGGAGCACTTTCACTTCTTTCACCTGATTATTTGGCATTTCACCTTCTTATCTTTAAACAGACTTAGTGCTTTGTCTTGATCTGCCATTTAAACCTATTTTATATTGACTCCTCATGATTGGCTATGAGGATTTGGCTCTCTCTCGTCCCTCCACTCTCACCAAACACATTTATCTACTGTATAACCTTTTCCTCTTGGTATGATGTTGATAATTTTATTTACATCATCTAGTATGTTTGGTATTTACATTATTATGATTATACAAGTGCTCTTAATAGCTGTGTCATAATAAAGTGTAATTACTTTCCCCTCCTGTGGTAGGCAGCCTCTAAGACAGTCCCCAGGGATCCCTGCCTACTAGTACTCAAGGTCTGTGTGTCCCTTCCCACTGAGCAGGAGCTGGGCTCATTGACTTGCTTCTAACAAACAGAAAATGACAGAAGAAATGAGAAGTTGCTTCTGAGATGAGGTTACATACAGACTGGCTTCTGTCTGTGGCATTTTCTTCTTCTTTTTTTTTTTTCTTTTAAGTAATCTCTACGTCCAACATGGGGCTCGAACTCATATCCCTGAGATCAAAGAGTCACACGTTCTAATGACTGAGCCAGCCAGGCGCCCCTGCATTTTCTTTGTTTGCTCACTCCCAGTGTCATAGAGTTCTAAAGAAGTCCTCCCGAATTCCCATTACACAGTTATTCAAACACTAATCTCAGTACTGTTGTGAAGGGATTTTGCAGATGGAATTAAGGTTCCTAATCCTTAAGGTTCCTGATCTTAAAATGGGGAGTGTTATGAACTGAATGTCTGTGCTCCCCCAAATTCACATTTTGAAATCCTACTGCTCAGAGTGATGGTGTTAGAGGGAGCCCTTTGGGAGGTGACGAGGTCACAAGAATGGAGCCTTATGATGGTATCTGAGCCCTTATGAAAGAGACCCCTTTCTGCTCTGTGGGGACACAGCAAGAAGACTGTTGTCTGTGAACTAGGAAGCAGGTCCACCTAGACCCGGCATCTCCTGGGGCCTTGATCTTGAGTTTTCCAGCCTCCAGAAATGTAAGAAATGAATATTTGTTGTTTGGGCCTCTCAGTCTAGGGTGATTTTACTATAGCAGCCCACATGGATTAAGACAGGCCATCACGAGAGGCCCACTGTAACCACATGAGCCCTTAGAAGGAGAGGAGTAAGGCAAAGATGTGGCAGAAGAAGAAGGCAGGAGACATGAGGCAGATGGGGAGCCCAGAGAAATTCGAGGTGTGAGAAGGACTCGTCATTGCTGACTCTGAAGATGGAAGGGTTCATGAGCCAGGGAATGTGGGTGGCTTTAGAAGCTGAGTGTGATCCTTGGTCAACAACCAGCAAGGAAATGGGGACGCAGTCTTACTACCACGTGGGACTGGATTCTGCCAACAGCCTGAATGAGCCTCCAGCCTGGCTGACACAGTGATTTCAGCAGAGGCTCTGAGCCCACCTGGACATGGGACCCACGGAGCCGCGTGATAACGAAGAGTGTTCTACGTTGTGCAATTTGCAGTCATCGCTACAGCATCTGTAGATAGTGAACTGAGTGCAGGAAGCCAGCAAATTCTGAGCAAACAAAGTGAATTGGGGGAGTGATAATGTCAAGGATTCATCATGATAAAGCTATGTTACTCAAAGGCTTACGAGTGAGGCCGGGCGTTTACTCCACAAATACCTATGGGATGCATGTTGGGGTTACTGCCACGAGTAAGACCAGCTTCCTGTTTTTGTGGAATTGACATTCTAGTCAGAAGAGAGGGTGTGTGGCTATTGATTATTTTTGTGCTGTGATCTTGCAAGTCTACTCTTAACCACGGGAGAGTTTATCACAAGTGGCTTAATGCTTTTAGGAAAATCCAAGATTATTTGATAAACATTTACTAAAGCCTCAGATGGCACCAGGTCCCTGGGATCAAATGTGTGGTAAACAATGACTCCTGTGCTTACGAATCTTCTGAAAGGAGAAGGCAGACACGGGAGTTCAGGAGGATACAGGAGGACAGGGGCAGGAGGCCCAAAGAGGAGTGGGTTTAGGTTTCTACAGCACTGACTGACACCATGATTAGGCCCTTTTTACTTAGCAAGCACTGCCTTTTTCTCTTTGTCTCTCAAAACAACAAGGGACACACCATATTTCTTCTCATTCTTTTATTTCTGTTCCCAGCACAGATCCCAGGGAAAGGTAGGAAGGCATTGCCCTTGAGCATTGTCTAAATTTTTACTTCTGTTCATAAAAATCAGGGGTCTATTAGATATTTGGCCTTGAGCTGGATAGACATGCTTGTGCAATAGCAGAGGAAGATTTCCTAAAAGCCTTGGTTGCTGGTTTCGTGTTCGTGAGCGCTACAGTTTTCTGACACGTGCTATTCTCAGAGTACTCTCATTACCATTACTCATTTACTAATTTAGCGGGAGACCATTTGCTTGGGGGAGACTTGAGTGTATTTTAAAAATAGCTACCCATTCAGGTTTCCTCAATCGTGTAAAAAGAACAACAACAAAAAGAGGCTGTTGGTTTTATACACAGAAATAACTGATTTGAAATCAACCTGTTTTCTTCTGTATACAAACATACACATTGATGTGTGTAATCTGCACTGATAGAGTTTTATATAGGTTTGCAGACATAGCTCTCTGTGTTCTTTTTGTTAGATAATTCTCTGTTTCATTTTCTCATTAAGAACCAGAGATCACAGACATAGCTGCACATCTGTGATGCTCCTCTACTGTTTGATTATTGATTTAATCGACAATTACCTGCCACATGCCTAGCATTGTGATAGGGCTTAAGGATATGCACATGAACATGAAAGAGTCCCAGGGTTCAAGTCACTCAGTTTGGTTGAGGAGCAGACGTCTGAGTTAATTTCTGGAGGAGAAGAATAAGTAAAAACTTCCCTCTTCTTGAGAGAATTTGGAGCAGTGACAAGATGATACTCCAAGCTCTGCGACAAAAAGAATTCAAGGCAGGGGCAAAGCTCTCTCCCTGCAAGAGTGCTTCCCTAGGCGACACAGAACTGCCATAAATAGAATTCCATTAGAACGAATCAAGCAGGAATTGGGAATGAAAATTGGATGGGAACTTTATTTAAAGAAACTGTATTAGTTAAGGTAATGGGAGCTAGTATTAGAAAAAATAAATAAAAGCAGAATGCCTAATGCTCAAGTGGGCTAAGAGTGCATTTCTTAATCATGTCAGGTTGGAAATAAACACGCCTAATCAGGGGGAAGCTTTCCTGCATGCAGTTACTCGGGGACCACGGCTCCTTCCATACTGTGGCTTCCCGACCTTGAACACTGGTTTCCAAGGCCCCCGTGTTCTGCACCTCGTCCACACACAGTGAAAGAGGGCACAGGCACGCGTGAGGCTTTCCCGGTCCAGGCTTAGAAGTAGCACGGGGTGCTTCTTGTTGCAGTCTACTGGCTAGAACTTGGTCACGTGACCTCACCAACCCACAGGAAAAGCTGGGACTGTAGTTTAGCTGTGGAACTGGAGGAAAGAAAGCGGTAAATGGTTCATTTCTGCCACGGAAGCCTTAAACTGAATCATACTTTGGGGTTGGAATGTCGTGGAGGGTTTTGCACCTATGTATGCTCTTCTTCCTGGCTAAGAATGCTTCCACTTTTTCTTAGATGATGTATGTTCTAGGCTGCTCAATATTTTTGTCTCTTGAGTCTGGACTCTCCGAAATTTGTCAACATCCAGCTTTAAACGCTGGGGTACAGAAAGGAGTACATTGTTGCAGACCTGGTTAACCAGTAAAAAAGGAGAGAGGGACAAATTCTTCCTCATTAGATTGTCAGCGCCCCAGACCACATTACCAGAGAGCTTTTCTTGCTATTTATCATTTACTTTCTTCACTTTATTTTGTAAGGGTCATAGATTAGAAAAGTGTAGAGCATGTTTTGGTGACACCGACATAAATCTCCTGAGTCATTGTGACTCTTTCTGGTTCACTATGGTATTCCCCATGTCTAGCACAACACCTGGCACATACTAGGTATTTAATAATTGAACAGAGTAGACAGTTTCATATTTTTCCATTTCTTATCCTCCTGGGCTGCATTCCAGGTGATCTGTGCATATCAGTTTTCCAATTTAATCCTTTTTCTCTTTAACGGTGTGGTGAGTGGGTCATCAGTTGAACTTTAAAAAAAATTCAGTGTCTGTACTCACAATTTCTAGAATTTCCATTTGTTATTTTCTCCAGTTGATCTGCTTTTTGGATTTTGTTGTTTTTTTTTTTTTTTTTTAAGCATGTGTATCTTGAAGTCTCTTTCAGAATGCTCTAAGTTTGTAGATCCTGGCATTTGAAGGTTTTTACCTGTATGGCCTTCATTGTGCATGCAAGCGCATCCTCTGGCTGGCGCTGTTTACCACTGGAGCCTCAGGTATGCTGAGGGTGGGGACATCCACGGGGTGTTTTTAATTTATGCACAGATCATTTTTAGATTAATTTTTACGTTAATATATCCTTTTAGGGTTCTTTCACCTTGAGGATAGTACAGATTTGGACCACACCTTCAAGAGATGAGTTGGCAGTTCTCCTTTCTGGTTGATGACTGGGAATAGAGACTAACGCTCTAATTCCCTCCTTGGTGAGCTTAAAACCATGTCCCCCTAAGGCATGTATCTGGTTCTTAGGATTTGCCTGTCAATTCCTTCACTTTTGGCACCCTTTCTTGCTTTTTTATGTTTCACCATGTATTAAAAGCATTAAAAAAAAAAATACATTCTCCCCAGTGTTTCTTATGGGCTTGGAGCAGGCCCTGGGGTTTCCCACTGTGGTGGACACTGTGATTCATGGCCCAGAAACCCCTTCCCCGAAGGATTTGTTGACCCAGCTGCCGGCAGCACTGTCTGTAGATAGTCTTCAGCTGTCAGCCCCTTCAGGGTTTGCCTCAGCTGCAGAGAGCCGCCTTGTCCAAGGTCGTGCCCCTTCTCCTGGGCGGCCCACATCCAAGGGTTGATTAATGTGGGAGTACAGAGGCTGGGCCATCTTGCGCCAACTTGGGACACTTCTGCAGAGCCGTTCTGGTTTTGACACTCCTCATGAGCTTGGCCAAGGCAGTTACTGGGCCTTCATCAGTTAGGCTTTTCCCTTTGCCTACTCCTGCTTCCTTCCCTGACCTTCCACAGGTGTTGATTCCAAGGGCACTCCTGATACCCATCCTGGTGTCTAAACTCCACCGTCTGCTTCCTGGGAGCCAGCCTGGGACCATATCAAGCCACTCTATGTTGACCAGAAGCCTCACATTTGAAGGCACTCAGAAATGTTTGCTGTTGAGGGGCGCCCGTGTGCCACAGTGGGTCGAGCGTCCAGCTCTTGGTTTCGGCTCGGGTCCTGGTCTCAGGGTCCTGGGACCCCGCCCCTTGTTGGGTTCCCTGCTCAGCGCAGAGTCTGCTGGTGAGATTCTCTCTCTCTCCCTCTCCCTCTGTCTGCCCCATGCTCTCTCTCTCTCAAATAAACAAATCTTAAAAAAAAAATGTTTGCTGTTGATGCTGTTGGTGTAGACAAGCAAGTCAGTCATTTCAACCTCCAGTACTTGTGTGATACTCATCTCTGCTGGTCACTTGTGCATACTCATTTTTCTAAGGTTTGTTTTTTCTTTAGATTTACACCTTATGTTTCAAGTTATTAAGATCATGTAAGTTATTCATTTATTTATTTGTTTTTGGCCATTCGATTTCTTCTCTTCTGCAGCTTTGTCACATTTTGGAGTTTGGCACGGTTCGCCTCCTATACCTTCATCCCAATAACTGATAAAAATATTGAAAGGGAAGGATTAAGAGAATCTCCTGATAATTCCTCTTAGGAGCACAGAACCACTATTTAGACTCCAATTTCAAATAGCTGCAAAGCTATACTACAATCCATATTTTCGCATTTTACCAAGAAGAACATCAAGAGAGGCTTTACTAAGTAAATGAATTTATGAAAACCAGATTTCACTCTGTCTACCAAGTATTTCTCATTTTAGAACTTTATAAAAATGTAAGTTGGCTAATTTGATATGTGTTATTCTCAGTGAACATACATGGGCTCCTCTTGGTACCGAATTCTTTCATAAATGCCCCCAAGTGCTGAAAATGTTAGCCGCTATTAATATGACTCTGGAATTTAAAAAAAATCTATCATTTCTCCTATTCTGAAAAATGAATGTATATACAACTCCAGCGATTAGGAGTCCTGTTGGTCAATTTATTAGTTCTATGTGGGCCTTAAAAATCTATAAAAGCCGACAATGTTTTGAATCTTTATTTCAGGCAAAACAGAAGCATATAGACTGAATATATAATATGAAGTTTAAATTATGCATAAACCAGAGTGTTTAAACACTGGAAAGAGCTGCTATTTTGGGTGTTAAAAGGCCTTTCACTGGAGGCCTTTAAATAACTTTAACTGAAGGCCTTTGACAAAAAAGTTTAGATAGCCATTCTTGACCTAATTTTTATAAAACTAGGAATAACATTTTACTTCCTTAACACACAAAGGAAGTCTTTCTAAAGACAATAGCCGACATCATTCTCAAGGTTAAAACACTAGAAAAAATTCCAGTTAAAATAAAGAACAAGACCTATCTGATTCATATCACCATTGATAATGTTTTTCTATTTTTTTGACAATGCAGTAAAATGCAAAGCAGAAAAAAAACTATAATGTGAGAAGACATATCTACCATTATTTGCAGTTTAACTACAAACCCATGAAGTACAAAATAATCAACTAAAGCATTCTTAAAATTAATGAAAAATTAGTAAAGTGGTTGGTCACAATTTAAATGTACAAATTGCTATATTTAATTTAAAACTCAATCACCAGTTTTAAGATATGAGAGGAAAAACACTGCATCAGTAGTAGCAACAACAGAAACATCAATAAAAACAAACCATAAAATTCACAGGATTAAAGCCAATAATAATTGTGTAGGACGTGATGAGGATGACTAATATTAGATTTTACTGGGTTCCAAAAATAATTGAATAAAAGGAGAGGTACAATATTCCAGATGGTAACACGTATATTGTAGAGAAGTAAATTCTCTCTAAATTGAAAGTCCTGGCCTACTCTAATAAAAACCCTAATTAGGAATTTTCTAAGAAATTTAGTCTAGAAGAAGAAACAGATTAGAATAGCTACAGACTTGTTTTTTTAAAGGGGAGAGAAATGCCTGGGGTCCTCCTTTTGCCACATATTTGACCAAGTTCAACTTGATAGAGCACAGGCCGAAAATAACTTTATTCTTCCCCACTGTTGACCTTTGACCCCTGGCCTTGAGGACCGCTTCTTTTCCATTCCTTGGATGAAAACATGGGAAGGTTTTAGAAGTTTCTAGCTACCTTTGGATTTTTAAAAATGCATTTTGGTTACTTTAATGGTAAGAGCACTCTCATTTAGTGATTACAATGTCCAATGTAGTGTTCAATTAAAATTGTATCCTCTCTTCTCTCTCAACCAGGCCCAGAGAGTTATAGTAATAGAACAGAGGAAAGCCATAGGCTTCCGGGCTGTTTAGGGATCTTGCTCCTCTCCTCCTTGATTTACCCCATGCTCTGGCTCTGCTGGGGCTAAAGAGGGTGATGGAGGAGAGTCAAGTCAGGACTAGTCTTGCTGGCTGGCAGGGATGATTACCAGCCAGCTATGCTGACTCTCCGTCTCCTGTGCTGATTGTCTCTTTCATGGGGAGCTCTCAGATGGGAGGTTCTTAGCGTACACCATGGTCTTCCTCTGCAAGCCACTTCCAATTCTTTCTCAGCCCCTGGGCATCTGGTGGCCACCCTTTCGACCCCTTCCATCGCCTCTCTAAGCGGTTGTCTCAGGCAGGAGCCAGGACACCTCCCCGTGGCCCCCATATGATTGGTGGGATTCATTTCTCAGAACCTGCGTTCCCCAAAAGCCAGGGGACAGGTGTCAAGTTCTCGGAGTGCTGTGCCTGGAGTTCTCACTCTCACTTGGTGGAAGGTGAAAAATCCCTTTCTGCCCCTGCTCCATCCGTAAGGGTGGTGGAATGAGGAGCACCAAGCACATGACAAGGCTCTAAAAAGAAAGCCTTCCTCTTGGCTTTTTAGATGTCAGTACATTTATCCCTTGAGCTAGACTACTCAAGGACCCCTAAAGCCTCAAGTAAATCTCAAGCTGACTTTGAGCTGATTGTGACAGACAGGCTTGAAGATGGCCCCGTAACCCCTGCCTCCTGATGTCCATGCCTCTGCATGGTCCCCTTCCTCGGAGGGAAAGAGTCCATGAAGGCTATTAATTCACCATTCACAAAGAAATCAATGTAAATGGCCACAAAATGTAAAAAAATATTTAATATCAAGTCAAAATAAGATCGATTTCCAACCACAAATTATATCTTTATAAAATAAAATATCAACGAAATTGACAGATAAAAAATGGCAATATACTAATTAATATGCTAATTAAAGTGCAGTGAGACAGGAATGATCATAACCTGTGATGGAAATATAAGTTATTACCAGTGTCTTTGAAAGCATCTTGATGATTAACTATTAAGAAATTAAATAGAATCCATACCTTTTGGTCAAATAACTCTACTTTTAGGAATCTGTTCTAAAGAAATCTAAAAAATGGGCAAAGAATTATGTAAAGGCTTTTCATAACAGCATTGTTTAAACTAGCTAAAATTTAGGAAAAAATTAAATGCCTAATAAGAGTAGACAAGATGAAAGTAGATGATTTACAATACATATATATGACAAAATATTAACCAAACATTAAATATTTTTAATACTGTGAAAATACTCCTCTATATAATATTCATTGAAAAAACTGACATAAAATCACTCATTAAAATCATTTGTTGGGTGCAAGTGCCAACTATTTTTTTTAGGCATTGTGTTAAATCCTGAGTATTTAGTGATGCCAGTTTTGTTATATATCTTTGTAGAAGGAAACACCACCATAATTACCACTGGTTTTTTTGAGTTGTGAGATTATCATATTTTTCTTTTTTTATTAATTGCTTCATGCTTCTCTGCATTTTCCAAAAATTTCTCCATGTTCACGTAAGGCAAGAAGTGAAACGCTTTAAAAGGTCATTTCTTCCAGTACTTTGACCAGAGTTCTGCCCAAAGATTAGGCTGCATCAAGCCCCTCAGTGGCACAAGAGAGCTGGTAACACAAATCATCTTCTGGTTTATCTCTGGTTAATGGGGTGTGGGAATGGTGGGTAGTTAAAAACAAGAGGAGCTTACATTTTTGGATGTGGTGGAAGCTTGTGAGTGTTGCATAAGGAGAGCTTTTTGAAGAGGACACTGTGCCTTCCTGCTGAGATTCTGCAAAGCTGCATGTATGGCTGAGCTCCCCGAGCGCCTGGCTGCCTAGCAACTCCACATAAAGTCATCTTTCTCTCCTTTAAAAAAAAAGAATTCCAGGCTATGCATGATTTAAATGAAGATGTTCTAGTTCACTGGAGCTTGGAGAGCAATTACTTGTAGCTGTCTTTGGCATTTGTGCCAGGCACATCAGAAAATACGATGAAGATGCTGTGCACGCCCCGCAGCTTCATCTCCAACATGTGGAAAGCAGTGCAGCGGAAGGAGCAGCTCTTCTCCCGGGGCCCTACTTAGGCTCTTGCATCCTGACACTCTCTTGGAGAGAAAGTGGGGAACAGCAGGGTTTGGGCTTGGTTGGCCTGGTGAGCCTACTTGGAAGGCCAAGGGTGGGGGAAGGGTAGGAGCAGAGCAGAGGGCACTCCAGTTTCCTGAGACCCTCTCCCTCCATGGTCACTCTTCTGCCCTGAGAAGCCCTGGAGAAACTTTCTCAAAGCTAGATTAAGTGAGGTCTTCCTGGTGCTGCAGTCACTCCACCCCCGTTGCCCTCGTCCCACAAGAATTGAACACGAGCCTGGAGCTTTCCTCGTTACTTAAAGTCTGTCCTGTTGTCTGCACACCCTTGCGTGGTGTGTCCGAGAGCTCTTCCCTGCCGCTCCCCCCGACCCCGCCCCCAACATCCTCGATTCACCACTTTCCTCTACCGACCACGGGCTTCCTCCGGGGCCTCTCAGAGTTCCCAACCCCCTCACCTGGTGACTCCACTCCTGCTTCCGAGTCATCTTCAGAATAGCACCTCGGCCACAAAGCCATCTTCTCTAGCTCTTGCCAAAGGAGTGTGTGAGCAGGGGAGGTACAATCCCAACAGCAATGTGAGAAAGGGCAAGGGAGACCAAAAGGCCTACATGACAGAATGGCCCTCCTCTTTTCCTCGCGAAGGTCACAGATAGTCATGGTTTTATATGCCTGCACTAATTCTATAGGTAAGATTAAAACTCATTTTCATTAGTGACTATTATTTGTAAAAGCACTAGGCTGTAAGGGGTATGTATAAAGGAGTGTGACATCCTGCTCTCCAAATCGCTTATGGGCCAGTGGGAAAGACCTATCAGTCAGCAAATAATACAAAGGACAAAGAGAGTAAGGGACCATGTTTATTGCAAGCTGTAGCCTGGGGAACACAGCCTCTGCGTCGTAGGCAGGAATGCTCACCGCTGTGGAGGCACCAAGGGCCTGGCTAACTGAAATGTTCCTCCTGGATCTGGGGCACATGGAGGAGGGCCACATGGAGGGCAGAGAAGCTGGAAACCAGAGGAGAGACTCTTCGGGGACCAGACATGGTTGGTACTACACATAATGATAGGACTCCCAATAGGCGAAGCCTCAGAGGCCTGTAGGAGGGCAAGAGATCCTGCGAAGTGGACAAAACTTGAGGGATCAAAGCAGATGTCTTCCTTAACTAAAAAGACCCAAAGGACCAGCTTGCAGGGCAGGGAGGAGAGAAAAGAACCACACTGGGAGGCTGACTGGGAAGTAGACCCCAGAAATACCAGCCCCCACCAGGACATGCAGGAGGGCAGCCGATGCGAGGAGGCCACCATTTATCCGGCAGCTTCTGCATCCCAGCCGCCAGGCTGTTGCTAAGAACTGTGAAAGGTCTGAGATTTTACCCTATCGAGTCAACCTGCCGGTTTCCTGGATGCTGGTAGGAGGTGGAAAGTGCGGCCCAGCAAGAGCCCAACGAGCAGTGCAGGGTGAGGGGTGAGGGACGGCCCAGCAAGAGGCGTGAGCACCCTAAGCATGTGCATCCGCTCCCCTGGCTCAAGTCGCAAGGGGGTCACGCAGATGGGACCAAACAGATGCCTGTGCACATAGGTTTCCTTATGGGGAGGGACCTGAGGTTCAGGGAGCCCATGTCTTGTTGTTTTTTTAATAATACAAGTGTTTTAAAGATATCACACATGAATAATTAAAATCTGCAAAATGTAGGCTCAGAGAAAAGCCCCTAACCTTATGTTCCCTCCCAGGCTCCCATGACTGCACTTCACTAGGGTCCTGTGGAACTACGGAGGGTCTTCTCAACTAATCTTCTCAATGATTTAGTTTTTTTCACACTTAAAAAAATTGACATATAATTGACATACAACATATTAGTTCCAGGAATACAATGTAATGAGTTGATATTTGTATATATTGGGAAACGATCGCTTCAACTAGTTAACATTGGTCACCACACATAGTTACAATTTTTTTCTTCATGAGCAGTATCTATTTTATTTTATTTTATTTTTTTAAAGCGGTATCTATTTTAATGAGCAGTAAGCATGCCTGCCCTTTGCTCTGGAGGAAGACATTTTTCCAAGGCTGTTTGCTGGACACATACCCTTTAAAAGGTGGCCCGGAAATAACAAAGGATAGTCAATGCCTCTGCTTGCAAGATGCGCAGACATGCAAGAGACCCATGGAGAATTGCCTCCCAGCAGTTATGGACCTAATATCTAATGACTAGTCTATGAAATGATATGAAAAAGGTTACTGAGCATGTTTTGAAAATGGAAGTTGAGAAATTAAAACTACAGAACTGTATAAAACTCTAGAATGTGTGTCATTTTCCCCATGTTCCTTAATTTTGTGCATCTTGCCTTTTTATCTAGAGGATGAACAGTAACAGTTCAATAAAGGGATTTCAGAGAGGAAGGAGAGAAATGGAAAGATGGCTGAGGTCTTCCACCAGCATGCATTTGCAAAGGGCTGGGGTTGTCAATCCCCCAGCAGGGTCTCTGTTGGCCTGTCTCTCCTGTGTCTGCAGGATGGACTTGCCACCCCAGGCCCTGCATGGCTGGGCAGCCTCTGTCTCGGTCCAGGCCCTGCCCCCCTCCAGCGCTGGAAAGAGGGCAAGTAACCATCCAGGGATCCAGGCTCAGGCCTCAGCCGCATGTGGATACTGTCTGGGCAGGCAGTTTCCTGGATCTTATACAACAATGCATTTAAGACAGAATTAATCCAGGCAGAAATGACAGTGCTAATTTTATGCTACTTTAACATTAATCATAATTCTCTCTTATACTCAAGCATTTCTAGAAAAATTTATTTGATCTGTGAGATTCAATCTTAGCACTCTCAGAAGAGCTGGGGTTTCTGTGCATTTTTGAAATATCGTACTCCAATATTCAATTCCCCTTGTTTCGTGGCAGTCAATTCTCAGTGATCACAAACAAATTGTTCTGCTTTGCTGACATTCCAGTTCCTTTTTTTTTTTTTTTAAGATTTATTTATTTATTTGAGAGAGAAAGACAGAGAGAAAACACGAGTGGGGGGAGGGATGGAGAGAGAGGGAGAAGCAGGCTCCCCACTGAGCAGGGAGCCCGATGCGGGGCTCGATCCCAGGACCCTGAGATCATGACCTGAGCTGAAGGCAGACACTGAGCTGACTGAGCCACCCAGGTGCGCCTCCAGTTCCTTTATTTTTTTAAATCTGTTTTTTTTTTTAATGTCCTTTTGAAAAAAATGTCCTTTTTAGGACATTTTATCATCCATCAGCTTCTAGACCAGGAATTAATTTCATCTGGGAAGTGACAGGATATGTAGACTCCTCGACTGGTAGTAGTTGGCTCTTAGCAAAGAAAAATTGGCTGGAGAAAACGGAAAACAACTGATGTCATCTATGATTTGTCACTGCTCTCTTCAAAATTAATAGTTCTCTAAATTCTAGAACTTAGCACTTTCAGAGAAATGATAATTGATCAGTGATGAAAACAATGCTATACAATAACAATGAAGCTAAAAACACTGTCTGCTGTATGTGAAGGCACCTCATGCTGAGGGAAAAGTTAAAACAACAACAACAACAACAACAAACACCAGAAAGTTTCTGTAATGCTTTCTTTCCATGACACCTGGAAGCTTATCTGGAACTTCTTACTTGGTATGGGATCAAATAAGAATGTAATAAAGAAACTCACCACATTATAATGGATGATGCCCATAAGAGACACAATATCAATTCATTTCTTTCCTACAAAGTCTTGGTTTAAATTTCTTGAATATTTTCCAGAATGAATGAATAATGGCTTTAGACCAGAAGATATCCTTGGTAATGTGGTTTGGCAATTCTTTTTCAAAGATAGAGTTCTTAGGATTAGACAAGCTGGTGATCCATACTGAAGAACTCAAGAGTGTAAGTTAATGTATCACTGAGGTTTATAGGGCAGGATTACATTCATCCTAATAAATGAGCATGGACTATGCATCGGAATGGCGTGTAGGCAAAGAAGTGTAAGTGGCTTGGCCAAAGGCCATAAGTGCTATTAAATAATTACACAGAAAGTGTAGGGCTTTTGAAGGTGAATCTACTCAGCATATAACTCATATGCCTAGGACATTATGTCCTGTGAACCTATATTTTGCCGTTACTGAGATGGGTATAACACAATGAACAACAGTTTAAACTCTAGAATCAAAGAGAACACAAGATCTCTGAGTTCAAGGGAGGGCTTATTTACTTGCTAGCCAGTAATTTAACATCTTTGTCCTGAAGATTAAAAAGGAGAAAATAAGAGCACCTCCCTTCTAGAGCTTATGGAAAATTAAGTAAAATGCTAGATGTAAAATGGCTAGCATAGTGTCTGGCACACAGCATCAGAGACTATTCATGCTAACTCTTATCATTATTATCACTGCAGTAATACCTAGCAGTCTTTTTTTTTTTTTTTAAGATTTATTTATTGGAGAGAGAGAGAGTGAGACAGAGTACGCAAGCTGGGGGAGGGGCAGAGGGACAGAATCCCAAGCAGACTCCCCGCTGAGCATGGAGCCCCACATGGGGGCTCAATCTCAGGACCCTGAGATCATGACCTGAGCTGAAACCAAGAGTCTGACGCTTAGCTGACTGAGCCACAAATGTGCCCCTAAAGCCAGCAGTCTTAAAACAGCTTGGTAGTGTCGACCATCAAACACACTCAGAAGCAAAGCTGAAGACTGGGAAAATCAGAATTAGTAGACTGGTATTGCTCATGGATCCACCAGGGAAATGCTAAGTGCTGCATTGCAGAACAGTTGATCTAGCAACTTAGGAAATTGTTTTATGATGAATATGAAATTAGATAAAGAGAGATGATAGAAGAGCAACTTAACAAAATTCATTGATCAATTCATTCCCTTTTTTTTTTTGTCCAACAGATGGTTTTTGAGGGCCAAATGCCTACTGTAAAGTGTGTGTATGCTAAAGGTATGAAGGAAACATCAGTAACCATCCCTGTCCTCCACTCAAGGTATTAGGGGGAGGACGAGGGAATTAATATTTGTTTATTTAAAGGCAATGACAATTTATCTATGTAAACTTCAAGCTACTTTCACATTTATTTCTGGCTATACTAAATACAGTTCTTGGAAAGCAAATATATCTAGTTGTTGAACTGCCCCTGCAAAATTCTTATTGCTTATGTTATGGTGGACTGATTAATCATACTTTCTTTCTCTGAACATAGATTTTTATAAGAAATCTTGCCTGAAGATAGAATTGGTCCTGCAAGTTCTCACTCCTTCTTTCAGAAAGCGGTGGGCCGCGATGACATGGATGCCTCACCTCCCCTGCCAAGGGCAGCGTTGTTCAGGGTTCCTCGAGGATGAGGTGATCCAGAAAGTCTCCTGGGTGGGAGATTATGTTGTCGTTTTGTTGATGGAGCGGGAAAAACAGGAGGTTGCCCACTTGAACTGCCCCCGTGAGTCAATTCCCAATATGGGACACCTACCTGCCTAGAGGCATGGAGGAGAGAAGCCTCGGCTAGCTGCTCCACTTTTAAGTGGAGAGATGGACCCGAAGGGCCTAAATTTCCAGGAGCACTTAAGTATTCTTTCCAACTGACTCTACTTTTGAGAATGTTGGACCTTGTGCTCCGTCAGAAGGAGGCATATTAAAACCTGTATTTACCCATCCGGAGGAAGAACTAGTTCAGGATTAGGTTGACAGAATGGAGAGATCATCATCCCAGAAATCTCTTTTCATGGAAGTCTGCACCTCAGTTGATTCTAGGTCAGTATGCAAGTGTGTGTGTGTGTGTGTGTGTGTGTGTGTGTGTGTGTGTGTGTGTGTGTGTGTGTGTTGGAGGATAAAGACCTGGGATTTTGATCTAAGTCTTCTGGACTTTAGAACTTGTGCTGAAAAGAGACCTGTGGAACTTGAGGGAGCAAGATCTAGAGCCAACATCGGTCTGACTAATGGTAACTTCAGAGAAGGGGGCATTAGCATGAAGTGGAGCAATCAGAAAGAGCTCCACGAAGGAGCTAAGATCTGATCTAGGCCTGAAACCACGATGAGCATCTGGATAAGTGGGAGAGCACTGGGTCAGGTGTCAGAGCATCTGTGCTCTGGTTCTGCATCTCCCGCTTGACTGGCTATGGGACTTTGGATAAATTTCTTCAATTAAATTTTCTCCCTTACAAATGAAGATGCTTGATCCAGGATCTAAGGTCAGTTTCAGTACCTGCTATATATATTTGATAATAGTAAAAGTGTCTGGTAAGTAGTTACATGCTGTATCAATGTAATTTCCAGTGAAAAGATCCATGTTCATGTTCCAACTTCAGAGTTTGCTGCACATACAATGCTTGTAAAAATGTGAATTTATTTGATGACAACCAATCCAATTACTTGTTCGATTCAATCAGCATCTATTAAGTGTTTGATGTGTACCAGGGTCTGTGCTAGGTGCTGGGCCTACAGAGATGAGTCAGACACAGTCCATAGAAGAGCTCAGTATTTGGGAAAGTAAACTACCACCGTAAGTGCAATTCAGAATACAGCAGAGGGAGTTATTAAATATTGGGCAGAAGAGGCCAGGGAAGAAGCCTACTCAAAGGTCACGATTCAGAGCTGAGTTTTGAAGGATTAAAGGGAACTCTCCAAATAAACAAGAGAGCACAAGGACATTCCAGGCAGAGAAGATAAATACAAAGGCATCAGGTAATGAACCTCGTGAGTGCAGGACTGTCCAAGGGGCTGCGTGCTGTGAGTGAGTGTGTGAAGTGTGAGAGTTGGGAGAGCTGCTGGTGGGAGTGGAAAGCAGGAACGGATTGTGAAAGATGCAGCCAGAGAAGTGCTTGGTGTAAAATGCCAGTGGCTTTGGCATAAGGATATGTAGTCAAAAATGCGTTATAAGCCTAAGATCAGTCAGCTGTAAAACGGGGAATGTGTTAGTCTCCTCGGGCCACCATAACAAAATGTCACAGCCTGGGGGGTTTCAACCACAGAGACTTGTTTCATAGTCCTGGAGGCTAGAAGCCCAAGATCAAGGTGTCAGCAGGGCTGGTTTCTTCTGAGGACTCTCCCCTTGGTTTGTAGATGAATGTTTTGTCCCCATGTTCTCCCGTGGCTTCCCTCTGTGTCTGTCATAAAGATACCGATCACCTTGGATTAGGGCCCAGCCGTACGACCTGATTTTACCTTAAATTACCTCTTGAAAGACCCTGTCTCCAAATACAGTCACACTCTGAAATACAGAGGGTTAGGACTTCAGCATATGAATTTGAAGGGGCATAACTCAGCCCCTAACAGGAAAGTCATACATTCAGATTTACTAGAACTTGAATCTCTGTGACTAGCCCATACGATCTGGAAGCTTATTAATTACTTTGGCTGGTAAAAGGGGTATGCCTTTTCTCTCCTTTCAAAGATTCCTTCCCCATCCTCTCCTGAAAAGCCTTTCCTGATTAAGTGAAAGCTAAGTGACTATTTCCCCAAAACTCCAACTTCTGGACTCAAGCCACAAAATATTTAAAGAATTTAAATTTTAAATTTAAAGAATTATAATTTAAGATTTAAAGAACTGTCCAGGGGGCACCTGGGTGGCTCAACTGGTAAAGTGTCTGCCTTGCGCTCAGGTCATCTGGGATCGAGCCCCATGTCAGGCTCCCTGCTTCTCCCTCTCCCTCTTCCCCTCCCCACCTGCCCTGCTTGTGCTCGCTCCCTCTTTAATGAATAAATAAAATCTTAAAAAAAAGAATTGTCCAGTTTCTTCATATTTCAAGTCCCAACTCAAACACTGCTTCCTTTGTAAACCTGCTCAGAAACCCCCCCCCGCCCCCCCGCGAGGAGGGCCATCTCCCATTCTCTGAACTCTGGTGACACTTCATCTGTGACCCCCAGGGAGTCTTTCTCACTTAGGTCTCTGTGCCTCCACAGCTCAAAACACCTCCAACCTCTTGTGTCGCACACCCTTGAAGCCAGAGTTCTTATTTTTGCCTCACTTATCTGACATACAATGCACATCAACCCATGATAAAATAATGAATGTCAGTTTTTTGCTACCTTCTTTATGGAATTTGGGGACATTAATGACCTGGGTTGCCCTTTCCAGCCTCATTACCGTGTCTCTACTTGAGTTAAATAATTAGCTGTTTGGATAATTCAAACAGCAGGGAGGCAGACAGAGAGCACAGTGTATAGGACCTCCACCAAACACCAGTCATTTTCCACGGATATCCCCATAATGAATTCTGTTCTTTGGCAAAACAAAAAAACAAACCTAAAAGAAACACAAAACACTGAATGCTTGCTGTTTAATCTCAGTCTCCGTGATTTTCAGTCGGCCGGTGCATGACTCCCACTGGGGACGGAGTGCAGGAAAGAATTCTTGCAAAGGCCTCTGCAATCAGTACGCTCTCCAAGTGACTGCTGCCGACCCTCGAGATGGAACAGAAGAGCAATGCCTCTCGTCCATGCATGTCGCTATCTTTCAATGGGCAGGTAAAAGCACGGTTATGATCAATAAAATTAAAATTCCTCTAAAAACTCTTACTGAATTAGTAGTGGATTTTTGTTGTATTTTTTCCTCAACTGCTTGATACTGACAGTATTCTGAAGAGTTCTTGAAATTATTCGACATTGAAAAGGGGACCTTCTTAAAATGAAAAGTTTGGGAGTCAACTAATCTTGATATAAAGGTTTGTCCTTCATGAAAAAAAATCGAAATTTCTGCTCCAAGAATTGAAATCAACAGCTAGTGAGAACTTTCAGTTAAGATTTTGTTTCCATCTTTTGGTTTGGTTTTGATGAAACTTTGTTTTCAGTGTAATTCCTTAGAACGGCTCTAGGGTACGGCTGGGAGCCAGTGGTTTGTTTATCTTTCAGCCAACGGGGAGAAACTCCAGGATTCCACTACAGGACACACGAGGACTAGTGCAGAGTGCAGACAAAACAGGATATTACTTTCTGATTTAGTTCCATGTGAGAATTTCCCAAAGGACTCTCGTGTTGCTTCTTCTAAATAATCTGCATGGCAGAGTGGCCCCAGACCTGCCCTGTGACCCCTCTGCATATTAGTGTAAACGGATGTTGCCAAAAAAGAAATGATTCACAAAGGAAGGAAGATTTAACGAAAAATAGAGATGCTGGACGGAGCAACAATGAAAGCACATGTTCATGAAAGGTATTTGTGCCTGGCTTTGAGAGGAAAGATGTCTGTTCATAGGTGTTAAGGAAGACTCAGACCTCTCTTCTCGGGGAGAGGGCGATGACCAACAGAATCACACTTGGGTTTCAAAAGCATTGTCAGTATGCTTGGCACCAGCTTTACCTTCCTCATTATCTTGGACTTGGACTAATCTATATGTCATTTTGAATTCCCTGAACATATCCTACAGGAGGGTTGGGTGGAGGGTAGTGGGGACCACCCTAGGCTAATGCACCCCAGCACCCCCCTGCCCAAAGGTCCAGAAAGAGTGGAGACTCCATACCCTGTCCCTCCTTTTCAGGACTCTTGACCCTATACCTTTCTCTAAGCCGGCACTCAGGAAAGACTGTGGAGGAGCCCGTTAAAATTCAGATGCCTTCCCATTGGCTGTAGGATAGAATTCGGGTCCCCTCAAGCCCCAGATGTAGTTTATGGCCCTTCCCACACCCCGGCCCCTTGTACAGCTCAGGCAACAGGCACATAAGAATTTTCACTTGTTCACTGAACTCTCCTGGCTTGTTCACAAGCCTTTGGATAATGCAGTTCTGTCTGAAATGTTTTTCTCCAGCTGACAATTTTCTTATTCTTGAGGGGAAAACTTTCTGAGAAGCATCCCTGACTCCTCGGGCAGGCCAAGTGCTGGGCATATAGTAAGCACGCAATAAATCATAGGTGTTATTATCGTTAGGCCATTAGCCCTCCCCACCTCTGGATTTCCATAGCCCTTTGAATGTAAATGTTAGAGCGCCTAGTTGCTATGACTGCTGGCTGCATATCTTTCTCCCTCATTAGTCTGTTTGTACCTCTAGCATTTAGCACAGTACCTGGTACAGCCTTTGTTAAATGAATTGGGCTCAAATTCTGGTACCTGGAAAATCCACTGAGGCACACATTCAGAAGATAAGGTATAATGGGAGGGAAAGGTGAAGGTGGGAGAACAGAACTCCTGGCCGTCTCTTAAGGGGCTGCAGCTACCCTGGGCAATTGCTGTTATGTAGGAATACTTAGGTTAAAAACACAAACAAAAACAACAACAAACAAACAAAAAACCAAACACCGTAGACCTGAATTTTTATATGTATTCTCTAAACTTTAAACTCCTGGCAACTACCATGAATTTTCAAAACCACTAAGGAAGCCAAGTAAAACAAGTTTGAGGACTGCCAGTTTCCGTCTCGTTTAAAGACTAGAGTGGGTGAATGAGTGTTGACTGGTCCCTAGAGGACACCCAGCCTCTCCCGGAGCCAGGATGGCCGCTGCAGCTCTGTTTGCCAACATCAGGAATGGGAGCACTTCCTTTCCACTCTCTAGAGCACACCACCATCTTCCACTTTCAGAGTCTCTCCGGGCTGTGGGTCTAACGACAAGATACCCAGCCACAGAATTTCCTGCTTGTGTTAAGGACTGGCCATCAATGCCATCCAAAGTCAGGCTTTGCATCCCTCAAATGGGCCTGTCTGGCTGGTCTGGACACCACCTCTGTGTAGGAAGTGAGGATGGTAGGGACTCTGATGAGATGGGCGGAGTCAACCCCATCTTCAAGTGGGGAAAGGAGACCTGGTTGGTCATTAGGGGGCTTAGATTTCAGTTCTGATCGTATTGGAGTTGTCTGAGTGATCCTAGGTTCTTTATTCCTGTTTTTTTCTCAGTTATTCTTCACCACAACCCTGCGAGGCAAGTATTTTTAGCTTTAGTCCATTGATAAGGTTACAGAACGTGGAGGGAGAATTCACCTAATATCACACAAAGAGAAAATGCAAGGCTGGGAATTGGTTTACCTCCAAAGTCTTTGATTGTGTCCACTCCTCCGCGATGCCCCTGCATGAGATGGGGTCTGGCCAAGGCAGGGAGATGAAGAAAATGTCTTCCACTTTCCTCTCTTATGTGTAAGGTAAGGTAACTATGCAGGGACAGGCAGTTCTCCTGTCACTGGTTTCCTGATCCTACAGCTTGAACAGGCAAAGAAGGGGATCTCAGCTTCTTAGGCTAGAGATGGTTCTTTTATTCTATTCAGCCCAGCACTTCCAAAGTGTATCTTACCATGGAGCTCTTTCTCAGAGCACTTACTTCTTCATATTCATGGTCACTGGTGTTCCAAGGAACACTCTTTGAGAAATGTTCCATTTACCTCAGCACAGCGCAGCCTCTTAAGAGAAACAAGGCTTAAGTATCTTCTGGATGTATGAGCAAGTAATGAAGCTGACTCCAGGCTAGGAGAAAGCTAAAGTGGGGAGAGCTGTAGGAGAAGAAAACCCAGAAGGATAGGTTGATGATAATAAATAGGCTCAGACTTTATGAAAACCACAGATAATGCTGTGGAAAGGGTGTTAACAAGAGAATGTTTAAGAAAGAACCTTGATTATGAGAAAGCTTGTCAACTCTAGGAATGTCTTAACTGTGAAAGGCCAGGGAGGGAGGGGCTGGGGAGTATTTCTCTCTGCAGGATTTTAAACAGAATAGCCTCCCCTTGGCAAGTCCCAGGTGTGGATGTTTCTAGAGCCACAGGATAGATTAGATTATCTCAACATCTTTAGAAATCATCCATTTTAGCCATCACCTCAAAACCACATCCAAAAGATCCGGGGAAGTACAAGTACCACACAAGTTCACAAGCAGGTCGAGAGCAGAGCTCACTGTTTCCGCCATAATGCCCATTGCCTCTGAATCTTCCAAACAGACACAGACAACCAGAGATTGCATCCGGCTGCCTCTCGCGGCAGCCAAGCAAACAAGACATGTGTGATGACCACAAATGGTCAGCTCCGCTGGGGAACATGCCTAATGAGAAGACTCACCCAAAACAAACAGAATACAAGGGGATTTGGGATTCCTAAATGTCACAGCAAGGCAAATTCCAACTTCTTGTAACTTTATGAGATGTTATAATTAAAAATAAACATGCAAGCCTGGGCGCTCACCCCTAGGTAAAGATTTCACGGTCTCTTGTGCTGTGAAAGGCCATTAGTTAGGGTAATTAGGCTGTGTGTGCATCTCTCTCGCATTGCCTTCTTGAGGCCGAGCAGGGTGGTGGCTGGAAGTGGGGGGGGGGGACTTATCTAAGCCCTGAGACACATTCATGTGGGGAGGGGAGGTGGGTGTCCCCTTGGCACTAAGGAGAGAGGGTCCTTGGACCATCTCCAGGGGCCTCGGGCTGCAGTCAGCAAGCCTCACCAGTTAGCATTGACAGGCTATGAGTCATCCTTCCAGCTTGAATGAGGCTCATTATTCAAAAGGAGGTGCTAGAGTGCCAGTTGGAGTGGTTGGAAATAAATATATCTGAGTGTGTTTCAGCAATGTCATCTCAACTCCTACTCTGAAAAATGTCAGATGCTTCCCACCTCACTGTCGCTGGTGAGCACATTGCAGTGTCAAGGAGAAGGCTTGGTTTTGCCCTCTGAGACAGAAGCAGAGATGGTAATGCCCACCCTGCAGGGCTGTGGGCATAGAGGCGCTGGAGAGAGACCAGCATCCTGCAGAGTGTCTGGCCCTGCACAGGCCTACAGAGAAGACGGGGTAGGCAGCAGATCTGAGCAATGACCCTGCTCTTTGGAGCTTCGATGGACGTGGGCGTGAAACTGTTGCTTACCACGTGAGTTTGGATGACTTATTCTAACTTCACTTTCCTTGTCTGCAAAATGAGCAGAGTAATACTTGTCTTACTATCTACCCTGCAGTATTTCGAGAACATCCAAGATAATGCACACACAGTTTCTGTGTGTCATAGGGCATCAAATCCTGATTTTTGCTAAACTAAATATTTAGACATAACTGAAATTCACTTTTATAGTCCAGATACCACTATGCTGCCTGGGCCTTCTTTCTGCCGCCATCTTGAGTATGTTCCCACGGTTTAAGAGTATCTGTGTACCCCTGTATCAGTGAGAAAGAAGAGTGATAGCAGCTCATACTTCCTAAGCACTTATTTTGTGCCACGCTCTGTTCTAACACTGTATGCGTGAACTCTTTTGGTCTTCATAACAACCCTGTGAGGCTTTACAGACGCTAAACCCGAGGCAGAGGAGAGTTAAGTGATCTCTCTGACCACATCACAGGTCCAGAGAGTGGCTGCGCCGCCATCATACCCAGGCCCAGGCAGCCCTCCTATGAGCTAGTCCCCCACTACGCCACTGCCTCTTACAAGATCCGGATACCTTCCCCTTTCTCTCCCTCGATTCAGTCAGGGAATTTCATGGAATCATAACTGTAACCTTTTGAGGAAACCTTATGAAGCAGCTGATTGATTCCCGTGCTTTTTCATCTCCATGGTAGTCCCATTTTGCAGATGGGACAACTGATGCACAGAGAGAAAGGCTCCTGAACCTTGGTACAGTCCCAGTTGCTTAATCTCAGGCTGTTTCTGTGATGCTCAGTACTTGAAATTCCCTTTTCTGAGCAGTTCAGTTAATCGCTTCCAGCTCATGTATGCTGGGCCTGCATCAACTCCCTGAATACCTGTGAGATCAAACTACCTCTCATTTATTTTTACTTAGAGGTGTTTTATAAATGACTGCGGTCTGGGCAGCTAAAACTTTAAAAAAGTGGTTTCCCACATAAATTCATAGAATTCCCTTCCTCTAATTGGAATTAAATTAGATACAAAAAATTGATTTCTTTTCTGATAAAACACAGAAGCGCAATCATGGTAAGACAGCTAGAAGCTCTGTTGCTTCGGCTAAGGGTTCCTGGTTGTCACTCACCTGACGATGAGTAAAAGCTCCAGGCTGAAGAGGCTAGCAGCAATAGTCCGGATGCCTGCCTTACACATCACATGAATGCGTCCTCTGACAAAATAATTTATTAGGGACACATTAGGGAGCCGGGCGGTCTCATCCCACACTAGTGATGCCATCCTGTATTCCTTCCCTCACTCTCAGGTGAGGTCACTTACTTGTTCCAAACTGCTCTAGCCAGGAAGGAGATTGCCGTAAGTAGTCACAAGACTCTGGGGCCATGAAATTCAGGGAAAATATTTTATAACATGTGATAAATCACAAACTAATCAAAACTTGTGTCCAACCCAACTTGGAGCACTCCCTATCTGGAGCGTTTTGCTTACTGCTTCTTCCTTATTAGACCAATATTTTCTGAGACTTATCTCCAGTCTCAGAAACAAGCTAGGACACTAGACATGACAAATGTATTCCTAGAAAACCATATATCTAAGAGACTCTACAATATACAGTTCCAAATATATATGTGATTACCTAGTGGAACTTCTTGATTTGAATGATAGGTTTTATTAGCAGGAGTATTCAGCCTGCTCTTTTGGAATTTGCTCTCTGAAAATCTACTTCATGTCAACTTGTTGGTAAGAAGAAACTAAAACTGTGTGGGCCTTCTATGCATGCAGCCTAGAGTGTCCTTTCCCGGAGAGAGGGCAGGAGTTCAAGTTCTCCTGTGCTATGAACCAGCTGTGTAACTTTATTTATTTATTTTCGGGTGTGTAACTTCAAAAAAGAATTAAGTTTTCTGAGTTTCAATATACTACTTCTTCGAAGGAAATTGGGATAATAACAGACTCAGAGGGGTCACTGTGAGTATAAAATGAAAAAAAAAAAAAAGAAGAAGAAAGCAGTTTGTAAACTCACAATGCCAACCAATTGTTCAAAATTATGGGCTTTGACTTGAGGAAAGGTGAAAAGACTAGATCTTCTCTTGCCTCCAAATGATCTCCCTTCCCTGCTGCCATGACTTCCTGGTACTCCCATAACAGGATTGCCTTGGAGTTAAGGTGAGTAAACCTGAGAATACCTTGCAGATGTGTGATATGTGTTTCTGGAAGGGGAGACTCATTAAGGCAAAGATTCCCTTCTAGATTTATTTGTCCCATTGCTTAATAATAATGATGGTCATGTAACAGGCTATTAAGATGGCCTTCTTTCTGGCTTCAAAGGCTCAGAGCAAAAAGGTCAAGTGCCCCAGATTCCAAAATGGTGTTTAGACCGCTTATGCAAGACTTTCAAAGAGAGTGGCATATAACTCATCTGGGTACGCTTTGTCCATCATCCATTTAGAGGGGTCAAGTCCAAGGCCAACACAATAGAAGATGTCTGTGTAGAGATGTCAGAGAACCATGCATTCCACCCGTCCGAACCCACCCCACCTCTGGGAGTGGAGAACAAGAGGGATTCTGCTTCTGTCTCTTCAAGCCAGAGAGAGGGTGCCCTGAAAGAAGAACTCAAGCGCCTTGAAATATGCCTGCTACATTTAGGGCATGAGAACTAGCGGGAGGGCGGTGGCTGGATCAGACTGAGGCAGCCACACTGAGAGCAACAGGGGCACTAGGAGTCCTTCCTCCCTCAGTGGAGTGAGGATGAGTAAGCACGTCTCAGGGACCAGATCTGGTTCATGACAGAGAGGGAAGACCGTGGGCTCTTTTGAATCCCACCCACGAGGACTGTGGAGGAGCCATGGGACCTCAGGATGGGGGGCACTGATGCCCAGGAAAGAGGAATTATAACATCTGACTGAGAAGAGTCAGTGCCTTTCTTGCTGAGAGCTTGAGATTCTTTGTTGGGGATGCTGCATTCCAAGGACCCCACTGGGACCATATCTGAGGAGACTACACAATGTCCTAAGGGGGAGGTCGTTAGCTGGGCATCTGCCGTAACCATCTTCAGGTTAGGTCTGTGTAGTCAAGAGGAGGTGTCCTGACTCTTAGGTCTCTACTCTTCACTCGTTGCTTCCCACCTCCAGCTCTGCACGCCCAGAGGCAAGCTGGAGGGAAGCAGAGACAGAGGAGAGCAAGGTGTGGAACGAGAGAGACGTCAGCTCTTCCCTGCTCCTTCGGCAATTTCCTGACTTAAGCTAGAGAAGAGGAAAAGTTTTAAAGTGGATAAGAATATGGAGTTGAATGGTTATGACTCCGGAATGGATACTTAGATTGTTAAAAGGACTATTCCTGTGGATCAAAGTGACTTAAAGACTTACTTCCTGGGAATGGTGAGAAGAACTGTGATTTGTGTTGTTTTTTTATGAAATGTTATGGCTTAAAAACATACTGAATGTTCCTTACTTAATCACATTATCAGAGAACATGTTTTAATTATACCAATTCTTCAGAAAAGGTTGATAATTCTTTTGGAGGCTTCATTTCTGAGTCTGTGTTCCCTTCAGACAACATCTATGAGCAGCTTTGGAGGCTTAAATTTGACTAACTTCATTTGTACTCCTGCAATGACACTACTTGTTCCTATTTAAGAGCAGATATTGTGGAATCATAGAACCAGCAGTTTAGAGTCTAATATTCTCTGAGCAGAAAAACAAGTACTAGTGCATGGTCATTTTTTGTAACTGATTCATGTCTTTTTTGAAAAATAGAAACATGCTCTTTATTTGTAAGCACAGGGATATATATATCCATCCTTGAGATTAAATCTGTTAATTATATTGTTCATATTTATATATTCTTACAACTTTGGTACCTGCTTGCTCCTTCTAGAGGAATGTATTAAAATCTTCCACTATGCTTGTAAATTTATTAATTTCTCCTTGTAATCAGGTCAATTTTTATGTTAGGTATTTTATGATTAAGTTGGTAGGTGCATAAATATTTATGCTTGCTATATCTTTCGGTGGAGTATCTTATTTATTATTATATAGTATCCTTTATTTAGACTAAATTATATTTTGTTAATTAAAGTTGTTAATTTTGTTAATTTTATTGAATTATACTTTAAATTCTATTTTATCTGATATTTAATATCACCACACCAGATCTTTTTGGTTCGTTTTGCCTTTTTACCATTTGTCTTTTCGGTCTTTCTGTGTAAAATTTTCTTTAGTTGATTCTTTAGTAAATAGCAAAGAACTTTATCTTGATTTTGTCTCTAATATAAAGACCTCTGTCTTTAAAGCAGACTTCAGAAAAAGGAAAATCATCAGGGAGAAAGAGGGTCACTACAGAATGACAAAGGGGTGAATTCTCCAAGAACACATTATAATCCTTAGTGTGTATGCACTTAACAACAGGACATCAAAATATGTGAGGTAAAAACTGATGAACCTTTACAAGGAGAAATAGACAAATGTATAGTTAGACACCAATCCCACTCTATCAGTAATTGACAGACACAGCAGTCAGAAAGTCAGTAAGGATATAGTTGAACAGCGGTACCAAGTGACTGAATCTAATTAACATTTATAGATCATTTCATTCAACAGCAGAATTCGAATTCTTAAGTTTACATGAAACATTCACCAAGATAGACCAAATTTCAAGCTATAAAAACACACCTTAACAAATTTAAAAGAATAGAATAACAGAAAGAGAGCTGGCAAGCCCTCAAATACGTACATTAAGCAACACACAGTTAAATAATACATGAGTCAAAGAAAGAAGTTTCAGAGAAATTAGAAAATATTTTTAATTCAATGAAAATACAACATCAAAATTTGTAGGATTCAGCAAAGGCAGTACTTAGAGGGAAATTTATAGCACTGAATACATATGTTAGAAAAGAAGAAAGATCTAAAATCAATAATTTAAGGTTCCATTTTAGGAAACTGGAAAAAAGAATTAAATAAAAAGGAGGCAAAAAGAAAAGAAAGAAAAGAAAAAGAAATAATAAAAATCAGAGCAGAAATCAATAAAACAGAGAACAGAAAAACAATAAAATCAATGAAACCAAAGGCTACTTCTTTGAAAAGATCAATGAAATTGATAAGCTTCTAGCCAGGCTAAGAAAAGACAAGATGCAAATTACTAATATCAGAAATGGAAGAGGGGCCATCACTCTTGATCCCATGGACATTAAAATGATAATGGAATATAATGAACAATTCTTTGCCTGCAAATTTCATAATTTAGATGAAATGGACCAATTATTTGATAGAATCCATGCATTTTAGCGAATTTATTTATTCATAGTATTGTGATTATTTACATATTTGAATTGTTTCTGCACTCTTTGTGTTTCCTATCTATCAAAATTTTTCCTTGTCTTTTTCTTTCCCATCTTCTATTGAATTAGTCTAGTTTTTTTTTTCTTTTAAATATGCTTCTCCCTCCAACTTCCCCCACCAAATTTGGAGGCTATACATTCTGTTTCTAGGGTTTAAACGGTTTACCCTTAAAAAGACTAGCAGAGACTGCTAGTTTTCTTTTATTGTCCATTCCCCCCTTCGGTTTGCTAACAGGCAGATTTTATTGGAGATGTAGCTGCCTAGAATAAAGAGGACTTTCCAACTTCCCTTGCAGCCACATGTAGCTACAAATAACCATGGGATCTAGCATCCTTGAGGTCACAATGACATTAACAACAGCAATTCAGGTGGAATAGTGGAGGTGAAAACCTGGTCTGCATGAGGTCCAGAGAAAGTGAGAGACAAACAATTAGAGCAGAACATCAGAGACATCTTCCCAGGGAGTTGTTTTGTTTTTTAATTTATGGAGGTGAAATTCACATAACATAAAATTAACCATTTTAGAGTGAACAATCCAGTGGCACTTGGTACATTCACAATATTGTGCAAACACCTCTAGCTAGTTCTAAAATATTTCTAACACCTCAGCATACAATCATGTACCATTAAACACTTCTCCCCATTCCCCACTCTCTCCTGCCCTGCGGCAACCACAAATCTGCCTCTGTCTCTATGGAGTTACCTCTTCCAGATATTTCATATAAATGGAATTGAGGAGTTTACTTTCTGTAAAGGGTACACAGAAATGAGACAACAGCACAGAGGGACAGAGGGACCGCATAACTAAAAGTCAAGCCTCTGCTCTTTCCATTCTCTGGTTTGAAGCTGAAGTCTCTGTGCCTCTCAGACTGGTTTGCAGGAATCTCTCTCCTCTGGCCACATGAAATGTCACCTGCACAGCATTCCCAGACCTCTCCTCATGGCTGCTTCCAAGGCGGATGGGGTGGCCAGAAGGGAAGTGGCCTCTGTTTTCTCTGGATCACAGCAGTCCTCATCTAAGCTGTTAGACTTGCAATGTCTTTGAAGACTCTTTTAACTGCCACTTATCATCCAGAAATAGACGGGGACATGTCAGTGGAGAGGGAAAGGCTGCTAAGCCTAGTGCACTCCTCTTGTCTCAATGACACCATAAGAGAGCGATCAAGGTGAGTTCATAGGGGATACTGGGAATCCTCACCTGGAGGAACTGAGATCCTCTAAGACCATGCCTTGGTCTAGTTTCTTCAGGGACAAGCAATGCTCCCGAATTCATTACAGCCACTCCTTACTGGGTACATTTTTTTAGCTAGTACTGCGCTGAGTGCTCTCTATGCTTATTCTCACATATCTTCACAACCACTTTGTTGTGCTACTATTACTTAGGTGCTATTCTTAATTTTTGCTAGTACTCTCATTTTACAGATGAGAAAACTGAGGCTCATAGGGGGTAAGTAACTAGTTCAAGACAGTGCAGTTGGAATAGGTGGGGCACACGTTCGTTTGACTCGAAAGACTGGTTTGGCCAATGTGTTAGGTTGTCTGAGTTTTAGCTGAACTTTAAAGACTTCTATAAGATGATGGCATGGCAGTGGCCTCAGGAAAGCTTGGCAAGAGAACCCTGCAAATTCCCTTGGAGGAAGCCACTCATAGTTTGTATTCTCCTATTCAAAGCAACTTGAGTGACTCAGTATTTCCTTGCATTTTATGCATGTTGCTTTGCAGTTAGAATTGGTTGGCTGTTACCCTTGACCCAGAGCCAGTGCTTTTCTTATTTTTCTCATGTTTGCATTCAGCCATTTGAAGGTTGCATTCTGTCCCCGCTTGCTACCAAGATCTAGTTTGGCGGCCATGGCCCATCCATTGCTTTGACTTACTATTTCTTTACTTGACATTTCATCAGCTTCATTTTTCACTTCCCACCTTTGGGATACATGTGCAAGTGCAGCTTTTCACACCCTTATTCACACTTGCTTTCTCTCCCCCTTATTTCGTAAGGCTCCCAGCTCAGATGTCAGTGGTGGGCCCAGGAGACCCTCTCTGGCTTGGGCCCCTCAGCCTGAGACTGCTCTGCAGCCTGTGGTGCATCTGGCCACAGGCCTGTGTCTTCCGGAAGGCCATTTCCAAGGAGGCTGGGGGTGATATCGTGGCACAACTTACCTTTTATGGGCATCAGAGACAAACTCAGGAATTTCAAGCAGTGTTGAGTTTGTGGTATTGGTAGTGAAGGAGGTACTGTCCTGTTTTGGCAAACTTAAAGGTAGGGACAAAACAGATGGTAGATTCTCAGTCACAAAAAAAAAAAAAAAAAAAAAAAAACCGTGTTATAAAGAACAGGGGAAGAGCAGTAGGATTTAAAACGTGTGCCTTTAACATACTATAGTTATATAAGATATTACCATTGGAGGAAGCTGGGAGAAGGGTATATGTGAGTTCTCTGTACTCTTTTAGCAATGTTTTTTGAGTCAAACTATTTCAATATAGATGATAGTAATAATAGTAATAATAATAATGATTTTTGAAACCCATGTCTATGTCTGTATCTCAATTCCTATTTATATCTATACCAATTCTACTATAGATCTTACTAGTTATTTACAAACAGGAATTGGGAGCAGCCAACCTGGTTATGCCACTAAGTACTCTGTGCTTTTGAGTTGTGCGCACATCACATTCTCCATTTTTAAAAAAATACATTTTAAGCAGCATTTTCAGATATAATTCACATGTCATACAACTCCCCCATTTTAAGTGTACTATTCAGTGACTTGTAGCATATTCACAGGATTGTACAACCATTACCCCCAAAAGAAACCCCATATCCATTAGCAATCACTCTCTCTTCTTCCTATTCTACATATGTCATATTACTGGAATCATAAAATATGTGATCTTTTGTGAGTGGCTACTTTTACTTCGCACACTGTTTCCAAGGTTCATCCACGGAACACCCACATCCATGGTATGTGTCAGTATTTCAGTCCTTTTTATTACTGAATAACATTTCATTGTATGGATAGAACTCATTTTCTATATTCATTCATTAGTTGATAGACATTTAGGTTGTTTCCACTTTGGGCTATTATGAAAAATGCTTCTATGAATCTTCATGCCCAAATTCTTATGTGGCATAGGTTTTCATTTCTCTTGGGTGAAATACCTAGGAGTGGAATTGTTGGTCATATGGTAACTCTGTGTTTAACATTTTGAAGAATGGACAAACTGTTTTGGAAATAGATTGTACCAGTTGACATTTCCACCAGCAGTGTGTAAGAGGATTGATTTCTCCACATCCTCACTGATTGATACCTGTTACTGTCTTTCTCACTGTAGCCATCCTAATGGGAATGAAGCGGTACCTTATTATGCATTTTATTTGCACTTCCCTGATGACTAATGGCAGGGAGCATCTTGTGCTTACTGGCCATTCGAATACTTTGCTTGAAATAATGTCTATTCTGATCCTTTGCCCACTTTTAAATTAGGTCATTTATCTTTTTATCACTGAGTTGCAAGAGTTCCTTACGTATTCTGAATACAGGTCCCTTATCAGATAGAGCATTTACAAATGTTTTCTTCTGTTCTGTGAGTTTTCTTTGCCGTCCCTTGAAGTCTCAAAATCGTCATGGATATATACCAAAATATGGTGACAGAAACTCGGCCCCAAGATTTTTTGCAGGTACTATGGGTAGAGGCTGAAACATTTCAGTTGAAAGCTGCAAGACGTCGATTGTCTTGCTAAAGGTTAGACTCTGTACTTCTCAGGGAAGCCTATTCCTTTGCTCAGGCAGAATCAACGCAACAGGCCCTTTAGCTGCACAAATATAAACCAAGTCCTGATTCACTGCACTGACTTGACAGTTTTCTTAATGCTGAGGCTTTAAACAGAGAGGCTGGGTTCTTTTAGTTAATGTAAACTCCTCTGTATGTCTTAGTCAGAGCAATGCCTTTGCAGATTTCCTTTTGTTTATTTGGCAGTGGGGTGGGTGGGGAAAAATGTTTTTTGGCGCGGTGTGCACAGTGCCTGTGCCCCAGCTCTTTCTGACAGAGATGGATGGTGTTTGTGTGTTTATCCTCGAGTTGTGCCTGAGAGATGAGCGCAGAGAAAGGAAGCCATAGGAGCTGTTTTCACAAGAGGCCTTCAGCTCTTCGGGGCTCACTCACAGTGGCTTTGGAGTTCAGGTGCCGAAGGGCAGCCCCGAAACGGACGGGGGTGAGTCTCCCTTCTCTGCAGCCCGGGGAGCCGTGGCACTAAGGGCACCGCTGAGACACCTTCGGAATGGACCCTGGTGTTTCCATACAGGCACCATCAGTGCTCGTTGCAGGGCGTCTCTTCGCAGCATTCAGATCAGCAGCACAGGAGGGGACAGAGCAGGAGAGGAAGGGAAAGGGCAGAGCAGACGGCTCGTAGTGACTGAAGACACAAAGTTGTGATGTGTCCCAGGAACCAGCAGGGTTCACTTGGCAGGGGAGGAGTTGCAACTTATAACAGTCAGGCTGGGCCGCTGTAACTCATGCCTTCTAGGCTCACGTGACTGTAACTGTATCCACAGTTCACTTTTTGACAAGCGGGTTGGGTCAGAAGTCACAGACCGGCAGCCTGGGGGCCAACTATGGTCACTCTGTGGACATGTTTGGTTGGATCAACACAACTTTTAATTAGATTTGAATTTAAATGGCAGTGGAGCACCCACGTTCTCTTCTCAGTTTGCCACAGACCCCACCACTCTCTATTACTCATACCAGCCTGATTCACATAGTCATGTTACCTATCTAGCCTCTATGGATATTTGAATTACCTTGATTAGAGACTCTCAAATCACCTGTTTCTGAAATCCTGTGATTCAAAGTGATCTTAGCAAGAGGGCTTTGAATATCCCAGTCCACAGACTCAAACAGCAGTTCCCTATACAGGGTAGGGACACTCACTGTCGTCAGTGGTCAGCTATGATCACGGGAGGTCAATGCTGCTTTACCACATTTTTCTGCCATTTTTATAATGAACTGATGGACTGACAGGTGAGAAACTGCTAGGAGAAAGCCAAGAAATACATCCTTTTATTTAATTTTTTTTTCTTTATTTGACAGAGAGAGACACAGCGAGAGAGGGAACACAAGCAGGGGGAGTGGGAGAGGAAGAGGCAGGCTTCCCGCCGAGCAGGGAGCCCGATGCCTTTAGAAGACTGGTATACCAAGCAAGGGTCAGCCCACTCCCTAACATCCAAACCACCCCACTGCCAAATTAAAATAAAAATTAAATAAAATTAAATAAAATTTAAATTAAAAAAGTTTTTAATTACACCATAGATTTGAACCCATGTCAGCTTGCTCCTCCTTCAGAAGCTTCTCTTTGCCAGCCTCATCTCTAACAAATGTGTCCTTGGTGAATGATTGTATTTCAAACATCAGGAACAGGCAGCAAAGGCATTTTTGGGGTTAAAGATGTTTTCCAAATCTCTTGGAATTTCACCACACAGAAACTGTCTATTCTGTTTATCGGAAGGCCAACCCTGAGAGTTAAGGGGACATCATTTAAAGAGATAATTACTTATTTTTCTAGAGATGTTATTTCTGCTCTTCTAAAGACCATATTATCAAATTACAGGTGAGTTCTATTCTATATATTTTGAAATAATCTCATGTAGTCATCTCATAAAATTATACCTCCTATGAGATCATAGGACAGAAAATACTATTCTGTATTTGCACAGAACAGAGATGAAGCACACAGAAATTAAGAGCCTGCTCAAAGACATGGCTAGTTAAGTGACTGAAACATAAAACTTCCTGAGTTCTCACACATAATACATTCAAATGGAATTTTTTAGGAAAACTGAATTTACCCTAAATTCTTCCTCATAAACAATATTTATACAAGACTCCTAATTCCTAGTTTTATGCTTTTCCCCCTGCTTATTTGTCTTTGTGATTTGGATATCTGCAGACTGGGGAAGAAACTGATAAAGAGAAAGCGGGACTGACTATACCCAAGCTCAGTTCAGTGTGCAATTTATGACAAATTACTGAAAGGATGTTCTCAGAGGAAAGGTTAAGTGTGGTGGTGTTGAGAACCACTGGCATATAAAAAACGTAATAAAATCAGTGTAGCATAGAAAGAGAAGACAGTCTACCATGAACTTGATCTAATAGAATCAAATCAAATAATATCCAAGCAGGATATAAGAACTGCAATCTCTGATCAAGATATTCCCATGCAGATAAAATGTGGCCCAGGGGTCTGACCATGGTTTGCATTAGCAATGCTACATGCCCAGGGAAAAAAAGGGATTTAAGGAGAGCTTCGGCTGAAAGCGTGTGAAGTTCAAAGCCAAGAGTAAGAAAGCAATTAGAAACAGACATCTCTTGTTTTACCACAGCTTGACCAAAGAAAAGTGAATGGTTTACATAAGCAACAGGGCCCTTCGAAAGAAAGACATACAGCTTATGAAAGAATGTTTAGGGGAAATTCAATTTTCCTAGGAAAAAGAGAATGCAGTATTCGAATGAGCCTGGTAGATGAGCATCATGGAGGAATTATAGAACTCTTAAAGATTTGTACATCACATGGGGGTTTGTCCCTCCTGCAAATGTCTACCTGAGAGAATGGGCATGAAGTAGGTCTGTGGACTTGAGCTTGTGGTGCTGCTGTGAAGGTCAGTCATTAATTTTAAATAATCCCCTGTGTAGGATCAAGAACTTAGATTCTGTGGAAATATTGACTGTTTACAATCATGGGAGAGTGAATTCTAAGAAATTGTGCAACAGTAAATTGTCAGTCATGGACAATTACTAAGAGCTGTAATTAAGGGATAAAGCTCTCATTCAGAAGAAACAAATGGCTGGGAGAATAAACAGAATTCTCATTAGTGACTTTTCTAATTTCTTTTCTTCTGCAGCAGCTCATCAGTTGAGAATCACAGTGTTAGGTCTTCTGCATGTGGAAGGTGGTGTTGGGGAGCTTCTTCTGGACCAATGCTCTGATTGTTGGTTACTCATTCAGTCCTCGGTTTTCTCCTGCACTTTTTAATGGACTTTTCCCTTTAGACATATTGGTAGGACTGGCAGGATGAGCCTGCTGAAGGTCTGTCCACATGAGAGGGGGAACTCACTCTAAGGAAGGGAGCGCTGAGCAGCAAGCGTATAGCTAAGGGACATGCTGGGTAGGTGCAGAAGGGAAAGCGTGATTCTAAATTCAAGTGCTTATCAACCATTTGTCCAGTGATCCACCAACTATGGGAATCATATTTGAGTGTTTAGGTTTAGGGGGCAGCAATCACAAACAAATAAAAATGAAAAAGATTGGTTTTCTAGTATTTTCATGAGCTACTGAGAGCCTGAGGCATCAGTAGAACAGTGCTGGCAGAAATAGGAAATGGCACTCTTGTTGGTGTGAGTTGGGGAATGTTGGAGAATGGATGGTTAGCAGATGCGGGGCGGACATTGATGAGAATCAGCTCCCTCTGCTGGCATCAGCAGCAGCATCTTCCATGGTCAAGGATGGAGCGCCAGGGCCTTTGGCACAGAGGCCCTCCTGCACAGTTGGTGGCCGTGGCCGAGGCCCTGACTGGGCTCACTGAAGCCATTAGCACGGCTGCCCCTTTCCCACTGGCAGCAACCGAAGTCATTGCTACTGTGACCCAGAGCAGGAGAGAAAAGTGGGGAAGGACAGGGGCAGGCATGTGCCCGCCAAAGCACTGGCTGTGCCTTCCCAGAGCTATGTGGGAAGAATTTCGAAGGTCTTGGCTTTCTTGAAGACTGGGTGTGAGCACATCCTAAGAAATTCTGTTCTGCTGCTGCAATCTCTTTGTAGCCAGTGGTAGGTGCGGGCTGGGGGAATACAGAGATGATACAACAGAGAGAAGGATAGCCTGTGGCCTGTGAGTTACATGCCTGGTTTTAGGGACAGGACTGATGAATAGGTGCTACCCCTTGGCTGGATCCTGCCCTTAAAATGGTTTGGTTTTGCTTGGAGGTATTTACTTTTCAAATCAACTGGCAAGGGGAAGGGCCAGATGGAGAGAGAAGTCTCTCTCAGATTCAGGTGATGAATAATTCCTCTCTCCCCCTTTTCTTTTTCAGAGAGGGAGAGAGAGAGGGAGGGGAAGGGCAGAGGGAGAGAGAATCTTAAGCAGGTTCCATGCCCAATATGGAGCCCTATGTGGTGCTCAATCTCACAACCCTGAGATCGTGACGTGAGCTGAAATCAAGAGTCGGGAGCTTAACAAACTGAGCCACCCAGGCGCCCCAGTAAATTCTTCCTTCTTAACTGCAGGGTGGAGGCTCTGAAGCAGAGAAAAGAAGTCTACAAGATGTGGGATATGCAGTAATTCCAAACTTTGGTAGTGCACAAGGAAAGAGCTGGTGTTGCAAATGGAATAAGAAAACAAAGTCACATCGGAGCACATTTGTTTTAGGTTCATAGAGATGGTGGAAAGGAGAAGAAGAGGGTGCAATCGGACAGGGGTGGGGCGCATTCAGGTTTAGGAATAAGTGGTCATGATGAGAGGCGATCAAGTGGAAAGTCAGAGAAAGTCTGGGGAGTAAATACAATGGCACAGGTAATACATAATACACAGTTTTTGTAAATTCGAAAATTCGAATCAAGAGGAAAGGGCACCTTAGTCTTGTAAAAAAAAAAAAAAAAAAAAGGCTGACTCCAGATGGCCAAATAAGAAATAATTGAGGCATAAATGGAAATATATAAGGATATAAGAGGGCCTAGAGGAAGAAGTAGCTATTGGCTTCAGTGAGATGTAGGAGTAGGGGGAAGGGGTGGAGTCACTGCAGGATCATGCTGAGAGCAGAGGTCCTATCTCAATCATCTTGGGGTCTAGCTCAATCTCTACCCAATCAACTACCAAGTAGTTGGCACTTGATAAATACTGTTAAGCTGAATGTTGTTTCTAAGGTTATATGCTTGGAAATAGCATCACCAAATGGTGTTTGCATATTTCTTGTTCTTCCTCCTTTCTCTGAGTCAGTATTTTACAAACTTGTTTTTGGTTCCAAAGCATATTTTTCTCATTATAACAAGATCAGATAAACATTTTGATTCCCCATGCTTCTCTGGTTTTTAAAAAGTATAGGCCAAGGCAGTTCAGTTTCCTACTTAAACAGGTATTCCAGACTATGTGGACCTTAATGCATAAATTGGGCCATTGACTAAAGCAAACTTCTCTTTTTTGATTTTTCACTTAAAGTTGGGAGGTGGTGGTGCTTGTGAAAATGGGCTGATGCATCAGGACAAATGAACTCCATGAATCAACTAAGTTCTTCAGCATTGGCCCTTCTGATTGTTACCTGATTTCAAACTTCCATAGCCTAATAATTGTAAACAGCTATGCTGAACTGGCTTATGCACAGTGAAGGACTACTATGCACAGGGTCATGGCAAACATTTTCTGAGTTCTCTGTGTCCTGACATGGGGCCTGTGTAAGAAAATGACTAGTTTTCAGGGGTTAGCAAATCATCCATGTCCATAAGAGCCACAGGGGTTATCAGGCCATCACAGAGGAAGGAGTAATATCATGAGAAAGCCTTTGGAGCAGAACTTGAGTTCAAGTTCCGGCTGTGCCAGGAGACCTTGAGAATGTCACTTAACTTTCCTAAGTGTCAATTTCCTCATCTGCCAAGAATTTCTTGCGTTCCCTGTACCCATTGTGTAGAATCCCAGCTTCTCAAGATCATCAGGGTCCATGTTCTTCTCACCGATACTCTTTTCTTTGCTCATTGACCCACCAGTGTGAAGAATCCAAAGAGAGCAGATAGGAATCTTAACTTGGGATCTTTAAAAGTCTCTTAGTGGAAGTGTTCCTTTCCACCACCCACGCCAACAACCAGACATCTATTCTGGCAGAATCTAAGTGTGTGGGAATAGAAAGCCAAAATGCCCTAAGTGGGTCCCTGGGAGTGATGGTGAGAGGAACGAATCTTATATTCACCCCTTGATCCCAGGATGTGGGCATTGTGCATTCCACAGTCAGGTACCCAGCACCATGTATCAGCTGGTGGTTCAATATGTATACTTCATCTTGGAGGACAGCATTCAAACACCGTGGACAGTTGTCCTAGAGCCAGTGCCTTAGCTAACTCTTTAATAGGCCATTCCATCCTTCTAGGTCAGCTGAGTCCAGGTGAGGGGGGTCTGCAATAAAACCAGATCATGGGATCATGTGCCCACTGTTAGACCTTCTTGGCTAAAAATTTGGTCCCATGGTCTGAAGCGATATTGTGCAAGATCCCATGCTGGTAAATCAGGGCTTGTGCCATTGAGTGTGGTGCTGGCAGAGGTACTGGGGGCAGGCAGTGTGAACCCATAGCCAGAGTAGCATGATCAGTTCCCTAAGGATGAATGACTGCTCTCTGCAGGTTAAAATGCTATGATATAATCCACCTGTCTCCAGTGGCTGGTTTCATCATGGGATGATGCGATGTTGAGGGTTTAGTATAATCTATACTACTGGCAGTTTGGGCACTCAGCTGTGACAGTAGCTAGATCAGCCTTGGTAAGAAGGAGTCTGTGCTGTCAGGCATAGCCTCCATCCATAACTGCCCCCTTTGCAAGCACTGCAGTGGCTGACATCTACGGGACAACTGTCTTGGCCGACTGTCCAATTGGTTGTTGAGTGTCTCCTCTCTGGTGGGCATTAATTTGAGACAACAAAGGTCTACATGCTTTGTACTCACTTCTAGTGATCCAGTCACAGGTTTCTTCCCCTGAATTCCTTATCTCCCACCTTTCAAGCTTGCTCCTACCAGATGCTAATCAACCAAAGTCATTTACCATGTATATCCCAACCTCAGGCCACTTCTCCCTCCATACAAAGTGAATGACCAACTGTATTGCTTGTATCTCTACCCATTGATAGGACTTGCCTTTGCTACTTGTCTGTTAGAGTCACCTCTGAGTGTAGCTAAAATGCATCAGTAGTCCTCTTTTGGCTAACACCAACATAATAAGTCTACTTATGTGCAAATCAGCCCCAGTATTTTTCCTCCTTGAACAGTTGGTCATAGGGAACCCCTGTGAGGACATAGTTACATAGAGGTAGGTGTATGGGAATATGGGCCTACTTGCTCGAGACACTTCTTGTGCTCATTAAACCTGCCCAGGCCCAATTCTGAGTTAACCATTTCCATTGTGTGATATATTACTGGTGTGTTCACTCAACCTTATGGTAGATCTGATAATCCGAGATCATGATGAGTCGTTCCAGATACTCTAGGGCTCTGTGGCCGGACAGAATTAGCTAACTCTCTGACACAAAAGGATGATTCTGCTCCACAACTGTAGGGTTCTGTGATTCTCCTGCTGGAGTGTGTCAGAGGCTCCAAAGGCATCCTTATGCACCATGGTATCTTTAGCATTGTCAGATCTGCTGGCTCATAGGCTCGGGTCATAAGTATGCAACTCAACAAATTTACACAAGCAAATATCTCCTGAAGCCACCACTCAGATCAAGGAACAAGATGTCATTAGCTGGCCCTCAATTTTAAGAGCATTTGTCAGGTAGTTTTTATATTAAGAAATATAATACAAAAGAAATTGTATGCTAAAAAAGCATAGAAATTATCTTTATATGGCTGTTTTTCACACTGACTCTGAATAAACCCCAAGAGTGTCATATTGCATTCTGCAGCGATTTTATGGTAAGCAAATAAATATAGCACAGTCCCTGCCTTTATGGAGCTTGTCGTCTAATAGGGAAGATAAGCATTGATCATTAGTCATTATGCAAATGAATACTAAATTATTTCTTCTCCCTCAGGTTCCTAGCTTTCTGTCCATTTGTCTCATCTTCTGAGCCCAATTACTTAGGGTTATGACCCCAGACTTGTTCCATACCTCTGGTTCCTATGGTCTTTGCATCCAGCCTTGATCATGGTATTTGGACTCCTGCTTTTTCATACGGGCTCTGGCTGACCTTCCACCCTTGGTCCCTAGGACCTTCTAAAGTCTTGGGAAGAAACTAGCTGCTTCAACTCAGCCCGTGGTGGAGACCAATCCCTACTTGAAGCCACTAGGCTCCTGGTGGTGGAAAGGAAGCAGCAGGGATGGCACGGTCCCTGCTCTGATGCAGGAGTGACCTCACTGCTAGTGGCTGAAGATGAGCTGAGTTTCCAGCATTTAGAGCTCAGCAGAACAGCTTCTGCAGTGTCCTTTTCCAGTCGGCCCTGTCTGGTGGTTTGGGGCAGTCCTCCCAGAAGCCCAGTCTTATGGCTGTTTCTCCAGCCACTTCCTTAAATCTGTGGATTACCTAAAATCTCAAATTAATCCCTCTTCTGCTTAAAATGGAGCCTGCCATTTGCAAGTAGGAGCACAGAACCATATGCACAGTGGGGCCAGTTGGTAAGGCAGAATCACAGAATGTCAGAGTTGGAAGGAAGCCTCAGACATTAGACTAACTGCCCCACACCCAACTAGTGTTCCTGATCCATTCTAGCTCCTACAATACAGAGGGATTTCTGAAACACTGAAATCAAATTATGTAACTCACTTGTTTTACATGCTGTTTAAAATCCTAGAATAAAATCCAAGCTCCTTAACACATCTACAAGACCTTATATGCCGTAGGCTCTGCCCTACTTCTTTTGACTTTATTTCCTACCAGTCTTGCCACTGTGCCCATGGGGGTCATCCTTCTTGGCCTTTGGACATGCCAAACACAGACCTGCCTTATAGTCTTTGTCCTTGCTGTTCCTCATATCATTAACACTCACCCCCAAATCATTGCTTGGCTGACTTCTCTTCACTCAAATTTCGGCTCTTTGGAGTGACTTTCCTAACCATCCTATCGTAAGAAGTGCCCCTATGGTTTGCTAGCCAATCACTCTTTTATTTTCTTGCCATTTCTATACTTACTGGTTTTCACCTGGGTATAGTCTGTCTCTATGAGAGCAGTGTCCTTGGCCATCTTGTTTACCGCTGTATTCCTGGTGCCGAGGATAGAGCCTGGCATGTAGTAAGTGCCCAGATAACAATTATGGGATGTATGAATAAGTGGTTCTGGAAATAGCTGTGGAGGGCTTGAGATGTGAGTCAGGTAGAGTGTATAGAAGGGACGAGAAAGGGAACCACTTGGGTGGGAGAACAACAGCACCACTGCACATAGTCACACGCGCATGAAGATGACCAAGCTAAAGAGGCATGTTCACATTGCAGAGAGCACAGTTTGTATATAAGTGTCTTGTTCTAAAAAAAATTAGTATGTTCTGAACAATCTTCTATCTGACGGAGGGAAAGTCTCTTCAGGAACAGATACTTGTTTCTAATTTGCGCAGAGACACCATATGGGCTTGCAGTGACCCTGACAGGAAAGAAGGTATGGAAGGCTAAGAGGTACTTGGCACACTTGAGCCACAAGGGCGGGGCTGGTCTGGTACAGCTTGAAGGCCAGGCAAAGGAGGCCTACCTTTGCGTGTTAGTAGATGAGGAGCCATTGCAGATCTTGCTCCCAGTGGGTTCAAGCATTCTGCTACCCTCCACAGGTGCCTGAGAAGGAGTCCAGGAGGTTCTAAAGGAGCAAAAGGCCTTTGGAGGCATCCCCATAGCCATAAACTTGTGCTTTCTCCCATGATTCTGCTGGGCAGAAAGGGATGGGCAATAACATTGCCCAGTGCCTGACACATGGTAGACAATCAAGAAATACTTGCAAAATGAAAGCATGAGGCAAAAGCCTACAGAAGTCATGGCATGGAAAACCCCTCCCAAGTTCTGGTTGGCTGCGAATGATTGTGTCAGCGTAGTCATGGGGGCAGACTGGTAGAAGAAGGTACAGAGAAGGTACGTGTGTCCCTGGGACAGCTGTGACCTCTACCATCTCCTTAGTGAACACACGGGCCCAGAAGACAGAGTTCAATTTGCCATCAGTCTCCATGAGGCCTGGTAGGCGTCTCTTTTCTTCATATCTCTAGTTTGTCCAGATGAAATCTCCTGAGGTGGGCATAGCTCACAGGAAGACAGCAAGCCAAGAATCACTGGTGGAAATGCCTCTGGGTAGAATCAACTCCCTGTCTTCATTTTTCTCTGTTTCTTGGCAGTTTTTTGTGAACACAAACCATGTATTTTTATAACTGTTCTTCATTAAAATCATTGAGGGCTGAAAACAAGAGAGCAGGCTAGAGCTGACATTACTGCTGAGGGATTGCATGTCCCGCCAGAAGGTCCAGGAGACTGAGGCTTGGTCAGGCCGGCAGGGCAAGGGATGCGGGTTTCCCTCCCGACGCCCTCTCCTTCTCTCCTTCCTCCCTCCTTCCTCTTCTCTGTCCTTCGACCCTCTCTCCTTCCTCCCTCCTTCCTTTTATCTGTCCCCTTTCCTCTCCTTCAGCCACTTCAAGGTCTTCCTAAACACCACCCATGTTACAGATATCACACCAATGCTGAAGACAAAGAAAGTCATGAGAAATCCCATCCTTGAGGAGTATACACTTTAGCCTTTCCATGCATTTTGAGGGATTTGGCTCAAACTCAGATTTAGCAGTGAAATCACGTGTGTTGAGTTTCAAGGCTGTCGGAGCTCAAACATGGCTGGGCTCCTGTTTGGCCTCCTCAGAGATGAGCAGTAAGGTGAGTCAGGAGAGATGGAGTGTGACCTGCTGCTCTGCATCTTGCTAGAATTCACTAGGACAGGCTGACAAATAGGACTCATGGAGTCTCTGACATGGGTGTATGTTTCAGTCAGAATCACTGGCTGTTCACCAGAGAGTATGAGTATCTGTGAATTAATTATTTATCACTGAATTGTTCCTTAGCCTCCTACAATCACCAGGAATGTTATCTTGCCCCTTTAGCTTCCTTCAAGAGGAAGGTGGTAACAGACAATTCAATGTTTGTGAAATGAACAGGGTTTTTAGACACAAGTCATCAGGTAGAGGCTTCTCTAATTTGCAAAGCTATTTTATATCATTCTGAGATGTTAATAAAAACCGCTAAGGTCACTGTGATCATTTCTTTGTAGAAAATAGCTCAGAGGGCGCCTAGGTGGCTCAGTTGGTGAAGCGACTGCCTTCGGCTCAGGTCATGATCCTGGAGTCCCGGGATCGAGTCCCACATCGGGCTTCCTGCTCAGCAGGGAGTCTGCTTCTCCCTCTGACCCTCTTCCCTCTCGTGCTTTCTATCTCTCATTCTCTCTCTCTCTCAAATAAATAAATAAAATCTTTAAAAAAAAAAAAGAAAATAGCTCAGAATTTCTATGTCTTTGCTGATAAAGACAATAGAAAAGCAAATAGTTAAATTCAGAAGTTGAGGACAGCAGATCAAGGTTCTAGTGACAGACTAGTCACTACTAATTTGAGTGACTTTTTTTTTAAAGATTTTATTCATTTATTTGAGAGAGCAAGAGCACAAGTGGGAAGGGGAGGGGGAAAAGCAGGCTCTCTGCTTGATCCCAGGACCGGGGGATCATGACCCAAGCTGAAGGCAGACCCTTAACCGACTGAGCCACCAGGCGCCCCAAAGTTGAGTGACTTTGAGCAATTAGTAAACTAATCTATCTGAGTCTTGGCCTTCTTACTATTAAGTGGGTACCATAACATTACCTACCTCACCCACTTCACAAGAGGTTTATGAGGACTCACTGAAACAGGAACGTAAACGTCACTTGAACAATGAAAATTCCTGCTCAACTAGATGTGGGCATGATAACCTGAGTGTCTCAGAATCATGATGCAGGAAGAGGCTGTGACATTTAGCTCAGGGACCAATGACTCTCCTGAGATTAGCCTCAGATTCTTCCTCATTTTCTTTGTGTTTCCTGCCATTTTGTTGAATTTTCTTCCTCTTTCATGGCTCTCACCCAAGCTTGGCCCTTTAAATGAGAGTTCCCAATGTTTCTTTCCATAGCAATCTGACCTACACTAACCAAGGAGGCAGGAGCCCTGTGGCTATTGGCATCGGCCTCTCCAGGCTTCCAAAACGCCTAATTCAAATGCTCTCTGGCCACACTGGGCCATCTTCCAATGCCTGGCACGTGAGCCTTCCTGGTCTCTCTCCTTCACCCTCCCTCCAAGTCCTCATTCCTGCCACAAGCACAGTCCCTCCCTCCCGAGTGATTACCTTCAGTGGCTTTCTAAGCAAATTCCTCTGAAGTGTCTCCTGGTTAGGACTTGACAAAGTTTTCACAGCCAATTCATAAGCCCCATGCGAAAGCTAATCAGTCTCGTGTTTTAGTCATCTGGCTTTGAATCACTCATCTTACTCAATAGTTTTAGCTCTCTTATGTTTCCAAAAATTAAACCCCTCAACCTCAACATGAATTTGCCATCATTTTTAAGGATGAAAAAATTATGCCACAGATATTAAAGGTCATGCCCAAAGAGGAGTCTTTGGAGTGTTTTGAATTATTTATCACTGAATTGTTCCTTAGCCTCCAGAAGTTTCCCTTTTAAAGGGCAACACTTCTTTGGATTCAGGCATTTTAATATATTTGAATTAAAAAAAATAACCTATGTAGTAATCAGGACTGTGGCCATCCTACAGCTAGTTGCCCATCTAAGGACCCTGGATTTAAAACCTATCTGTTTCCAAAGGAATGTAGTATGGCTTACAGTAAGCATGTCTACCACAGAGCTTTTAAAATAGGAAATTCAAAACCATGAACAAGTTGGGGGGATAAAATATTCATGAAACAGTTACTGGTTTTGAACATTAAATTGAATTTCTCATGAGCCAAGGAGGAAAAACATTTCAAAAGACTAGCACTCAGTCTTTCTATCATTACAAAGGGAATATTTCTCTGGGAGAAGCAGAACAAGGCGGCTAACACCGGTTAGGCACCCACTCCTTAAATGCCAAGAACTTTCATGGACGTCACCTTTGTCCCCCCACCTCCCCACCAGCTGCAGGATATTGGACGATTTACCTCCTATCTAGGGCAGATCATCCCTTATCTGTGAACAAGGGTGATGATAATCCCCGATTCATCAGTTTGCTGTGAGAATTCAGGGAGATGCTTGTAAGGCTCTAGCAGAGTATCTTGCACATGGAAAACATCTAATAAATAGCACCTGTAATTCCTGTAACACCCTCCAGGCAGGTGAGACTAACCTCCACTTAAGAAATAAAGCTGCATCATTGGTCAGAGTGTCACTAGTACATGCAAAAGCCAGTGTTCAGGTCCAGGTCTCTTTACTCAAAAAATCTATGGCCTTTCTACCGTGCCTGTCAAAAAGGAATTTGTTAAATGAAGCATTTTTTTTTTTTTTAAGAATACTGAATGACATAATGAACAGTATAGGAAGCTGACTTTCTAGGGGAATTTCTTAGACTCTCAGTAAGAGCCTTGAGATTAACATTAGACCGTAACTCAGAGAAATCGTTTCTGTAAGGGGCCAGGCTACAAAGCCCAGGTCTCTATGGAGCTAAATTATTGTAGAGAATGAGCCCCTCCATCTACTCCTACACTCCTAACCCTGGCTGGTCACAGAGGTGTTTTATAATATCAGTGATCACTTAATAGGCCTGATCATGGCAGCGTTTCTTAGTGGAAACAGCTCTGGCCCTCAGTCACCTCCTCCCCTCGGACTGCTCCTGGATGAGGTTCAGAGTTTTCTCCACTCTACAGCAGCCCCTCCCCAGGCTGCCTCTTTGTTTTGCTTCTAGTTTTCACATCCTTGGCAACAGGCTCCTGCTAGGTATTCTGGGCCCCCAGCCGGCCAGCGTTCTAGGACATGTTTCTGGCAGGCCCCAGGAGAGAAACGGTATTATCGTCTGGCCTGTCTCCTTGACCAGTTTCCTCTCCTGGAGCTGGCACGTGGCCAGCTATGAATCAGAGACCACCCCCCCACCAGCTCCACCCCTGGCCTGGCTCCCCAGGCCTTTCCTTCTCAAGCTTATAGAAGGAGAACACTAATGAACCTAGGTGCCAATCTTAACTCCTGCTCACTTCTGACCTTCATCAGTTTCTGTGTTTCTGATCAGAACATCTCTTGGTTGGACAACTGGATCTATTTGCCCTAATCAAGACCTCTCATTTCCTATTGAATTATGATGGTTGATTAAAATAGCTATAATTGAGCACAGAAGTTTAAGCCACTATTGATTACACAGGCTATTTTGTTTGATCCTCACAAAAAAACCTAGGAAGTACATAAATCAGAGCTCAGGGAAGAGAAATAACTTGCCAAAGGTCACACTGCTTGTGAATGAAAAGAGGGAGGGTCAGAAACCCACGTCTGACTGACCTGAAAGCTTACTCCCTCCCTCTGATTAGGTCTGTGGCTCTCTGGGCAGAAGCTTAGAACATCTCATTGTCTTCCTGGCCCTTAGATTTAGAAAAGACTATGTTCCAGGAAACAACTAATAAAGAGTCTCCCAGTCTCTGGGTGTCTTACCACAACAACTAGCCTTATCCACTGTCCACATGTGAGCACAAATCTATTTCTTCTTCAATAACAATAGATGATGGAAATGGGCCCCAAAACCTGGTGCAGTCTCCTATCCCATCTGCCAACACAAGTCAAGTCCACTGGCCATTTTTAGCACGGAGGCACGGGGACTTCTAAATCACTGCGTATTGAGCGGTGGTGCTGGAATCTTTTTTTTTTTTTTTTTTTTTAATCAAGGCAACTGTGGGGAGTTGAAGTCTGAACTTCAGGGGATGAAAAGATAAAATGCAATTTCCAGCTCGAAATTATATTTCCTCAGCAGGATGGATTTTCACTGCTGGCAGGTTTTGTCTCGTCAGATATGGGGGCTGGCAGCTCTACTCAGAGCCTGTCCTAGGGCAACGCTGCAGAGACGCTGCCTTTGCCACTTTTGTTTCTTGGTTTCTCATCCACACTTGCCCTTCTCGGCTATCCTCTGGGGGCCCTCAGCTCTCATGCCCGGCAGCACTGCGTGGGGCAAAGAGCAATGACTCTGGTGTGGCAGAGCCCGGTTTGGATCCCAGCCCTGGTGATTACTACCTGCCAATTACTAGCTACCGACTAGACCTTCGTTTTCTCCTTTATAAAGCGGGCGCCATCAGCACCTAACATGGCAGCGCTCAGAGACTCAGAGGAAAGAATGCAAAGGAAGTGCTTTGCCAACTCTAAGAATGGCACAAATGTTGATTGCATTGTTTTAAATTTTTGATTTCTCAAGCTTCCCTCCCTCCTCCCCGCCCCCCCATCTACCAAGGCTTGCTCTGCTTTCATATAGCATTCAAAATATGCCCCCCATTCCATCCCTTAGTAAAGTTTACAATCCTTCAGGTCACTTGAACTGGCGACAGACTAGAGGAAGAACAAGACATCCAGCCACCCCCTGTCCCTCCCATCCACACAGGGCCAGAGAGGGTCAGTACCATAGATGGCACCACCCAGGAAGCAACACAGCCTTTGGGCAGTTGAGCGTGAAATGCTGATCCTTCCCTGCAGTTGTAGGGAACACCACACTTCACCAGGTGGAGGAGCCATGTTGGCTTTTTATCTTGTCTCTGAGAATCTCAAGCCTGCCAACTGTAGCTGTCTGACTTTAGCTTAGGGATCACCAATAGCCAAAGGCCAGCCAAGGCTTCAGGACATGGCCATGTCCCAGTGAAACTGCCCTTGTGGACGCCCCTCACCTTTCAAAGGCCGAGGACACTTATAAATCCTCCATCTTCAAACAGTCTTAGCAGCCAGAGGGGCAAAGAGAGGGAGGAAGGAAACGTTCCAGCACCATTATTTGGGTGGGGAAACCCTGTGAAGAGATTTCTAGTCGATGTAAGTATTTTAAATGCTCTGGAAAGTACTGCAGAAAAAAGAGCTGTTCATCTTTAACGCAGTAGTTTCCGAACGTATCTGACAATAAGACCCTTCCCTTGATGATTTTCCCCACATAAAACCTAATAGTGTTCCACAAACACACTCTAGGAAACAACAGTACAGTGAAAAGAGCTCTAGATCAACAACACAGATCTCCTGATTTGGAGTAAGACCTCCTAATTTAACGATTCCTATGTACCAGGCACTGTCTCAAGTGCCTCATACATTGACTCACTTAACCCATACAACAACCTCATGAAGTACTATCCTCTCATTTTTATAGATGCAGACGCTCAGGCACATAAATATTATACGATTTGCCCAAGGGCAGATGGTCACTAAGTAGCAAAACTAGGAACTGAATCCAAGCAGTTTGGCTCCAATCTTGTCCTTAACCAACACTTAGCAAATATCCTTGTCTATGAAAGAAAATAATTAACAACACTACCTGATAGAGTTTTTCGTGGTTCAAATGAAATAACATAGGTACTTCAATCCTTCACTTACTTGAATTATCTGTAAGACAGAGAACGCAGATAACACCCAACTTAAAGGTTTTGTGTGGATCAAATGGTAGGTCATACATGTGAGTTCTGTAAACCTAAACTCTCATTATTTATGGGGGAAAGGGGATCTCTTGGCCAATCAATGATAGATGAAAAAAATACATATTGGTCCCTACGTTTTCTGGTTAGTTGTATGTTGGGTGTAGCATGCTCGGATTTAAAAGCCCTGGTACAGGCAGAACCTTATTCTAAAATTTCTTGTGAAGGATATAGAGGAGATTCTCCTTCCGGAAAAAACAAAATAAAACAAAACAAAACAAAAAAACCTGCTGAACAAGGGGTATTACTTTTTTTTTTTTCTTCATGGAACATACTGTGCTTGGAAAGAAATTCTAAGGACAGGGATCACGGGTTAGTCAGTAAAATAAACTGTGGGCCTGTGTGTCCCTTTCTTTCAGCTTCCGTTGAGGACAGCTCGCCCCCACACCCGTACGGTGATCTAAGGAGCCTTATTCCACTCAGCACGCTATTTCATGCTTTGAGCAGCGTTCACCCACCATCACACTTACTGAATCATTTGTGAATTATTTGTTCGCTTTCCTGTCTTTCCTACCAGCCTTAGAATGGCTTGCGGAGAGGGAATATGATTTATTCTCCTCTCTGCCCCAGAGCCTAGCACAGTTTGGTTCAGGATGAAGGTACATTCAGATTGGTCTCTTGCTCTTTTAATGGCAACCTCAAGTATTTAATCCTGATGCTATTTATGAATTTATTTCCCATGTTATTTCACGAAGAAAAAAATCAAGGTGCTAATTTTTATAACTTAGTTAAGTGTAAAACGTCTTCCTCACTCCTTCCCTTTGTCTGTGTGGCCTCCTCTGACCATCCCCAGTCAGTGTCTCGAAAAATCCCTGTTGCTGTCAAATGAATCTGTTGAGATGAAAATGAATGTTGTCAATGTCCCTCTGGGAGCAAAAAAGATGCTAGCATGACCTACTAGTAGGAACATACATAAAACACTCTTTTCCACGGAACAATAAACTTCCTCCCACTCTATTCCTTTTTTTTTAGTAGTTATTTAAATTATAAAAATGACACTTGCACATACTTGGTACTTTTTTTAAGTGCAAAGGGCTCTCCACTGAAAAGCGAGTCTTTCTCCCGTCCTATGTCCCCAGCCCACCCGCCACAGATCAACACTAGCAACAGTTTCATCTGTAATCTTCCAGAGACTTCTGTGCATGTGCAAGCATTTAAGTATAAAAGTGGATATCTTAGACATCCCTTTTCGTTGTACACAACTGCATTCATGTTGTACATGCTGTTCTGCATCTCCTTTTCTTAAATGTAACAATCAGTCTAGGTAGGAGATACTTGCTTATCAGCACCTTTTTCTTTTAACAGACATATGAAACTCTTCTGTGTTTATCAGACTTTAGCCAATGTCCTTTTAATGCACATCTAGGCTGTTTGCAAAGTTTTGCTATTAAAAAGAGCACTGTAAAGAGCATGCTCGTGCTTGCAATTTTCTACCATCGATATTGCCAGACTGCCCTCTCCCATTCCCACCTAGCATACCAGAGCATGCTGTGCATTTACAACCTTGCTAACAGTACGTACCATCTGATGCTTTAATATTGTCCAATCCCATAGGTGAAAATGGTGTCTCATTGGAATAAAAAATTAATTTCTTCAACTCTGAGCAGCATAATCAAACTTTGGTGCTTTAAGGGGTATTTTTTTTAAGTTTTATTTAAGTAATCTCTACCCGCAATGTGGGACTCGAACTCAGCACCCTGAGATCAAGAGTCACGTGCTCTTCCCACTGAGCCAGCCAGGTGCCCCAAGGGGCTGTTGTTCTACTTTTTATATGTATACACTGCTTCTTCCTATCCTTAAGTCAATTTTCTTGTCAAACTCTGGATATTAAGAAAATTCACCCTTTGTCAGAGATATGTGTTGTAAATATTCCCCTAATTTGTCATTTGTCTTCTGAGTTTGTTGGTGAGGTTTTGTTATATAAAGTGTAAAATTTGTATCAAGTGACATTTATAGATTCTGTTTTTTATGTGAGAATGTTATTACTCAGGATTATTTTTAAAATATTCTCTATATTTTCCCCAGTTATTTCTCAGTTTTGTTTTCTAAGCTTAAATCTTTGACCAATCAGAAACTTATTTTTGGTGAAAGAAGTGAGGTAGGAATTCAGCTTTAGGTCTTCCAAATAGCCAGCCAGTCATCTCAACACCATTAATGTGTTTCCTTTACAGATGCATTTGTGTCTCTTTCTAGACTATTCCACCCATTGATCTGTTTATCTACACTTGTGGCAGTGTCATATTTTCTAGATTACAGTAATTTAAGGCCATCCTCCAAAATTTATTGTGCTTTTTAATGAATTTTCTGGCTATTTCCCCATGCTAAGTTTTTCTTTATGAAAGTTAGCGTCAGTTTGCAGGTTTCAAAAAACCCCCTCCTGTTAGTATCCTGATTTGTGATTAAACTATAGTTATACATTACTTTAGGAGGGCATTATGTCCTTAAAATATTAAGCATTCCTATAGAAAATATGACTTATTTATTTAAAGCTTCTTTTGATTTTCAACAAAGACTTCTTCTTACAGGTTTTCTTTGCATGTCCCGCATATTTGTTTATTTCTAGATATTTTGCCTTTTTTCTTTTTGAGAGAGAGCACAAGCAGGGGGAGAGGTAGAGGGAGAGACAATCTTAAGCAGGCTCTATGCCCAGTGCAGAGCCTGACATGGGGCTCAATCTCACGACTCTGAGATCATGAACTGAGCTGAAATCAAGAGTCGGGGGCTTAAATGAATGAGCCACCCAGATGCACTGGTAATTTTTCTTTTTAATAGAAATTATGAGCGAGATATTTTCTTCTATATTTTTTGTCGTTTTATACTTTGACTCTTCTATATTATTTTTGGAGTCACCACATTGTTACACCTAGTTTACAAAGAAGAAAGCATGAGTGCTTATTCCAAAAAATCTGGCATATTTGAAAAAGTCTATCTGCTGTTTTTCCATTTGAAAGAAAGTTGGATCACTCCTTACTTTCTAATACTGGATATTGAGGACCCACTGCTTTTCCCATGTAGGTAAATTTTCTTGGAGGAGGTAAGGGGTGCTAGATTTTACTAAATGTCTTCTTTATTCTTGAAATCTGATAACTTCATTGGAATATATCTTAGACTTTGTTGTTCTGTATAAAAATTTTTTCTGAGATGCAATATACCATTTTAATCTGTATGGATTCCAGATTTCTTTTACTTCAGGAAAACTTTCTTCTTAGGTATGTTTGAATATTTTTTTCTTCTAATGTTATTGTCTCATTTTTCTCTAAAACCAATTCAAGAATTGGATCTCTTTATTTAGTCCGTCTTCCGCTGACATCCCAGTAATTTACTTTCTAATTGCTTTCAACTCATGATTTGTTAATATTTTGGACTTGAATGTTTTTGTTTCAAGTCTGTTTTCTGTGTCTTTATGTTTTTCGGTTGGTGTCTATTGCAGGATTTTGCTATTTTGAACCTGAATTTCATTTCTTTGATAGCTTCATTTCCTTCAGCTTCTCCTCTGAACTCTCATCAGCTGGTTCTCTCGTCCTATAATCTCTTATTCTCTTTTACCTCTTTCTTCAGCATTTTTTTTCCCAAGAGCTTATATTTATTTAGTTGATGCCAATGGAAACGTACTTTTCTGAAATTTTCCCATTTGATGGGATAATTCGATTTGGAAGATTTGGATAATTCTATTTCTTCATCTCTATTTGTATTTGATCAGCTGCTGCTGCTTCTCCTCCTTTTTCTTCTTCCCGCCATTATCTAAGTATCGATCTCACGCTGGTTTGTTTCTGATGATCACTCATCACGGAATGGGCGCCAGTCCACCTGGGGGAACCGCTGACCAGAGAACGGTGTGGGGTGGGCTGATGGGCAGCGTGAATTCAGGTGCCTTGCCTCACAAAGCCTGCTCAGTATGCAGCCTCCTCTGCCTACAAATACAGCTATTCAGCTTTTGGTGTTGTTCCTTTAAGGAAAGAATAAGGTAAGAAAGCTGTACAACGAAGCCTTTTGTGTAACAGGTGTTCTCTGTAGCGATTTATCTTGCTTGAGCTGACTTTGATCAAGAGCTGCAAACCTGCTGTCACTTGCTCTCTCTCCGCTGCCTGCCATACGTCTAGTCTTCACAGGTGGCTCATCTGTGCAGTGCATCCTTCCCTGTTCTGGCTGCCGGCCTGGAACACGGAATGGATTTGGTGATGCTCCTGGGGTCCTCTCACACCCGCTGGCATTGAAAATCTGTGTCCTCAGTCATTGGATGGACCTTTGTGTACCAACTACTGTTTGAGAATTCTGTATCCTCCACATGACTTGTAAAGGTATGTGGTTTTCCTGGGAAGGTTTTTTTCTTAAGAGTTTTTGTCTGGGAACTTATGGATGATTCCCCCCCCCCCGTAGTTTTGTTGAAGATGATGTTTTCTTCTCTGCTTCTCACTCTTTTTGTAGTTTTTAATTGACTTCGGAGAGGAAAAGAGAGTAAACACTTTAACATTTTAAGGCAGAAATCCCTTAAAATCTAGCACTGATTTTTAAAGTATGAAAAAAAATCAACTTTTGCATTTTATATTGTCTTACAGCTAGAAGAGTTGCTCACATTTGATATAATCTTCAAAATAGTGATCTTTTTACATGGCATCTGAGTCTTGGAGTAGAGGACAATGGTTGCTCATGCTTGTCCGGATTCCCTTCCTTTTTACACTGGTAGGAATGTTCTGCTTTTCTTTGGGGAAAATGTTCCTTCCTCATGTCATGTGGTTTTGGTGTGATGTCAGTCATACGGACATCAAGGGACATGGGCATATGACACAAGGCAAGAAACCCCATGGAAATTAGGATCCAGATGGCCACCACAAAACAGAAAAGGGGAACTACTGGCCAGCCTTGGAGAGATGGTCTGTAAGTCACCACACTACTGATATACCCAGAGGGGTCTTGCTTCCTGTCCCTCCTAAGGCAGGTTGTTTGACTGTTTGATTCTGCAAGCTATCTGTGTCCTTTCAATGGATTCTCCTCTTTTGTTTATGTAGAGTAGGTTTCTGTTGCTTGCTCTCAGGTATTCTAATTAATACATTCATGGGGGTTTCTGGAATCTTCCCACAGTAAGCTACTGGGAAGTGGCAGGACCGGGGTTTGCACTCAGATATTTTAACTCTCAGTTTTGTGACCTTTCTTCTATGCAACACTTGAAGTGAACTAAATACACAATAATCGTATCTTTGGCCTGGAATGGGTATAGCCTGAGTATTATTTCAGGATGGTCAGACAGGAAGAGTAGAGGAACAAGCATCTGGGTCCCCAGAGACGGGACAGTCTAAACTGTGGACACTGAGAAAAGACTCAGCAAAAGCACAGTACCCAAGAAGTGAGGCAGGATTGGGATGTAGTTTAAGTAAGAACAGCCTTTGGGCTCAAAATATAGTATGGGAGGGGGCAGGGGGTGGGTAGAGAGTGAGGGGACAATGCCATTCCCCTAGCCAAAAATGCGTGTGAGAAAGAGGCAAATAGGCAGTTGTCACTAGAGCTCTGAAAAGGGCAGCAGAGGCCCCAGCACCGGCCCAGGGTTCCAGTAGGACTCCTTTTCCCACTTGGTCATTGACCAGGAGCAGCAAGATGGCACAGGTTTGGGAGTCAGACACATACCTGGGCTCAAATCACAGCTGCAGAAATCATTATCCATGTGACCTGGCAAGGCCCTGAACCTCTCTATACCTCAGCTTTCTCAACTGCAGATTGGGGATAATTACATCTTTTTTATAGCCTTGTTGGAGGTCTGGAATAATACATGAAAGCTCTTTAAATGCTCTGTCTGACAGATTACAGGAGCTCCATAAAAGGTAGTTGTGTTGTTGAGGCGCCTAGTGGCTCACTCGGTTAAGCACCTGACTCTTGGTTTCAGTTTAGGTCATGATCTCAGGGTCTTGGGATCAAGCCCCACATCGGGCTCCACGGTCAATGGGGAGTCTGCTTGAGATTCTCTCCCTCTGCACCTCCCCCTGCCTACTCTCTCTCACTCTCTCCCTCTCTCTCTGTCTCTCTAAAATAAATAAATATATATATATTTTTAAAAAGGTAGTTGTATTGCTATTAGTGATCAAATCAAATAACTATAATAAATCTCCCAGCCTCTCCCCACTCCAGTCCCTCCTTGGCAATCTGCCAGTTTTCCCTCTAGTCATGGATCTGGCTGGCTCACAATCTGTCCACATATCCCAGGATGTCCCTGCCTCCCTTCCCAACCTCACCACCCACCACCACCTTTCTTTTCTCAGCCATATGAAACTTCCTTCTATTCCTGTAAGGTACTTTCAAGTTGCCTGGCTCTCCTGTGTGATGCTCCCTCTGCCCAAATGCCCTTTGCCTTTTCCCACTTGACACCCTCTGCTCCCGTATCAGTCCTCTGCTCACTTGTCACCTCCTATCTGAGGCCCTTCTTGTCCCCTAAGGCAGATTTAGGTGTGCTCTCTTGTGTCTGTAGCACAAGTAGACTTACTGCAGCAACTCAAAAGACTGAAATGCAATAATTAATTTCTTTATTACTTGTTCAGCAGAGTAACTCCTGCTTATCAGGAACCCCTCTTGTGACCGGAGCTCTGCTTAGGTACTTTTATACACCTTGTATTTATCACTACAATAATTCTATAAGCTGGGTAACATTCTCTCTACTTCTGAGCTCAAGACATGGAGGCTAAGAGGGATCAAATACCCAGTTCAAGATCACCCTATTAGTGGTGAATTCAGATTCTCTCTCATTTGAATGCTCAGAATCTGAGAAAAATGGAACAAACAATGTTGCCAAACAGAGATGTCCCATTCCAAGCCGAAGAAAAAACACCCAACATTTTTGTTATCTTCTGGATTCAGGTACATATGTGATTTTCATTATGCTTTTTGAAAATCAATCCCAGCCCAGTGCCATTGGTCTGAGCCATTGGAGAGAAATTTAGAATGCACTTGTTCATGTCTGTGCCTGTCCAGATACGTTTCTTTCCGAGGAAGTGTTAAAGCCAAACGTGTCTAATGTCCCATCCATCCTGGCACCGTCCTGCGTGGTCCCATCTCTACCTGGGCTGTAGGAAATAGTCATTTCCTTTATGCTTTCCTACTGGAGCCCATATATCATCAAAACATCCTGCTGAGGCTGAACTTACTCAGTGAGCAGGGCCAAGCATTTCTTCATTCTCCATTCATTTTCTCATATTTATTGAGCACATACTGTGTGCTGAGCATCACAGGCTGTCTGGAGCCTCAGCTGAATGGGCATGAGCACTTAGCACAGCACTCCTCGCACCTTTACACTGTAAGGCACATAAACAAATGAGCAAGCAAATGTCCCTCTTCTCTGAGGCTGGCTTGTCTGGATGTCTGATGCTGTGATTTCCTTCACCGGAGGGCCCTGATGACATATTTACTTTGACAACAGTAACATTTGCCAAATTATCTTTATCTCCCAGAACCTCTCACCTATGGAGTTACCTTCTTTGTATTCAGGACTATGTGTAATGAACTCACACAAAGAGGAAGGGCTTCTTGGGCTCACAAACAACAGATGAATGGACCCACCAAATGCCCTGCAATATAGCCTGACACTGAATCTTTCTTTCCCACCATAACAGAGGTAAACTATCGCTATTAACTGATGCAGCGGTAATCACAGGAAGAGGGGTCTTGTCAATGAAAGACCCTCTCATTCTGATGTGCATGTTAATGGACTTAGATCTGCAAAGTTGGGCCTGGAGTTTGTGAGTAGGAGCTGTAGAGAGATGACCTGTTCCACATAGTAAAGTGAAGAACGTTTCGGGTTCCCATGGTCTAAAAGTCATTTTATTCTTCCTGAAAAGTGCTGCTGGAGTTTCCCAGGTGCACTGGTATCATGTAAGTGTATGCAGTGGTATTACTCTGGATGCCACCCCAGACAGAGGGGATGTCCCAGCACCAGGGCATTGCAGGAAACCTCACAACCACAGCACAACCCCAGAAAGGACAGGAAACCTTGAGAAGGCTGAGTTCTAGTTTCGTACCAGCACAGGGGGACAAAGACTAGCAATTCAACTTGATTCGGAAGAAATGGAATTTGTCTTGCATGTCTGCATCTGTATCCTGACCCTGCACATTCATTCCTAAATTTCCTTCTGTCATTCACTTCATTCAGGGGCCAGCATGGACTTTCTTGGATTTGAACTCCTCCTCTGCTATTTGCTTGCCTTTGGTCTTAGGAAGATCAATGTCTCCAAGCCTTAGTTTCCTCATATATAAAATGAAGATCAGAGCACTCACCTCATAGAATGAAGGACGGGGTCAAGTGAGAATGCACGGGCAGTGCACAGCAAGTGCCCAGCTCTGTAGCTGAGTTGTCATCATAAAAGAATATTTTGCAGGACCAACAGCCCCAAGAAGTCTGCAATACCAAAGGGTATTCTGGCTTAAATTTGGTTCATCTATTCTCTTGAGTTCCTACCGTGCTTCCCAAGGGGGCCTGCCAGAGCTTTCACTGTACACTCTTGCACTCATGCTGAAATCCCACACACTCTCTGCCTAGAGACACACCTGTCTCTCACACCTACCCGTGTGTTCTCAGTGCTCTGGTTTCCTCTCACTACCTCAGATGGACTCTGTTTTATTGTGCACTCAGCGCCTTCACTCATGCTGGTCTCTCATTGAGGGCTTGCTTTGTTCCTTCCCTCTGCCTTAAATTCTCTTCTTCCGGGGCGCCTGGGTGGCTCAGTCAGTTAAGCATCTGCCTTTGGCTCAGGTCATGATCCCAGGGTCCTGGGATCCAGCCCCACATGGGGCTCCCTGCTCAGCGAGGAGTCTGCTTCTCCCTCTCCCCCTGCTGTTTCCCCTGCTCATGCTCTCTCTCTCTAAGAAATAAACAAAATCTTTAAAAAAAATTCTCTTCCTCCCTCTATGTGTGGCCAACTTTTATTCATCCTTCTGGTCTTAGCTTAAACATTACTCACCCAGAGAAGCATTTTACACCTCTCAGTCTGGGTTATATCCTTTTATGTGCTCCTACGACACCTGCATTTTTCTCCCGTAACGATGCTCATACTTATATAATTACTTGCATGATATCTGATTTCCTCATTAGATGAAAAATTACATGAACGCATGGGCCACACTGTCTCATTCTTGGCTGGATAATTATACAGTGCCCAGAACATGGTTCACAGTTATAAATATGTGGTGAATGAATGGATGGACATTCTTCTAAAATATCTCTAATCACTCCCCTCCTGCTGTATGCTTATTAATTTATATATACTTCCTTATTCATATCTTATTTGCATATGGCCATTAGGGGCCATGAGAAAGACAAAAAGGGATGATGAATCCTATACTAACTGATGAGATACCTTTGCTTTGTGGATTTAACTACTATTACGTAAATAATGCACACTTGTAGAAAAGTTATAAAATATGAGTAAGTAAAAACAAGAAAATGGAAATCACTAGTAATCCCACAACTATTAATATTTTATTTATTTTTTCAATTTTTGTCCCTATAAATTTACAAAAATGTAATTCCTCCTCTACATACTGTTTTGGAGCTTATCATTTTACTTAATAAATTGTGAACATATTTCAACATCAAGAAGTATAACTTCCAGCATATTCTTTAATGCCTCCACTGAATGACACTATACAGAATAACTTATTTAACCAATTCCTTATTGGTGGATATTTAGACTTTTTTTCTAACCATACAGTGGACTGCGCTGTAGGAAAGTGCCTTGTGGCTTAGTCTCTGGGCACATCCATCATTATTCCCTTAGGATGAGTTCCTAGAAATGGAGTGACTAGAGCAAAGGACGTGTTTGTTTCAAACCTTTTTAATACACCTTGTCAAATTGCCCTCAAAGGTTTCAGGTATGTCTATTCCTTCCAGCAAGGTAGTGATGGGCATCTTGCAGAGAAACTCTGAGTCCACTAGAATCCTCCCCTGGCTCACCGTCTTGCCTGTGAGATTGGCATGGCCCGCCCATCTCTTCAATATCTCCAGCCAACCAGGCCCAGTGTTCAGTTCCTGGCTACTTTTTTTGCATTGCTTGCTCTTGCTCTTTCTCTCAGATTCCAATTATTTTCAGACAGTTTCACACATATTCTGGGGTCTATTTCATAAACAAACTCAGTGTGCTGATATGTCTTCTACTCAGATACCTAACTTGCACTGTCTGGAGAGAAGCCCTATACTCTTGTTAACAAACGGTATTAATTCTCACCTTTCAGTGCATCAGTGAATAGAAATATTTAATATCCAACTAAGGAAAAAGCAATTCCTCCTCTTTACAGGAACTGGAAGAAACTTTTCCATAAGAGCAAGGGGTAGTTACCTTATATGACCGAGACCTTTATTTTAAGGCCAGCATTGAGGAAGGCTGCATATGTTTTACACGTAGATATTTCCTCTTAAAATGTAGCAAAATCCCTTTGCTCAATATATAATTTGGCACTCACTCTGCTAAGTGCCTGTACCAAGTGATCCTCACAACAAAGTAGATATTATGGTCTCATTTTACATACAAAGAGAATGAGGTTTAGAATGTTTCATTCATTCATCCAGTAAATTTCTACTGAGTGCATTTAGCAACATGGAAGTTACTGGTAGTCTTAGTAAGAGTGCTTTCACTGGAGGGAATAACTGACTGGAGTGGGTTCAAGAAGGAATAGGAATAAATTATTTGGAGATAGTGACCGTGGTAGAGACTACTATTTCACAGAGCTTTGCTGCAAAGGGAAAGAGGAGAAGTGGGGGCTTGTGGCTCCAGAGGAAAACGGGAGGTCGAAGGGGGCTTGTAGTAAAATGAGGTTGCAGCATGCTGGGATGGGAATGGTTCAGAGAGAGAGGGAAATGATGATGCTGGAGAGAAAAAGTGGCAAGCTTGGCTTAGCTGAGAGCAGAGAGCTTGTCTGCAGTAACAGAAATGAGGTAACAGGAAGATGGGTGTGGTGTAAAGGTGGGAGTCTGTGGCAGTCCTCTCTTTTGATGCCTCTGTTTTTCTCAGGAGAGCAGGAAGCAAGGTCAGTAACTGTGAGGGAAGATGGGAAAGGAGGTGTGCTAGAGTAAGAAAAGCATGGCACAGGCAGGGAAGTGGACAGGGCATGTGCCAGGGCAGAGCAGGACGGCTGCCACGTGGCAGCGAGGGCCTGGCTGAAGATGGTAATCACACATTTAATGAGGCCAGCCTGTAAGATTATGTGTTTTTCTCCAACCATATCCAACTGTGCAGGTACAGGTGAGGAGCAGGTGGAGAGGTGGATAGAACTGGGTCTCTGGCTTCGCCAAACAAGGATGCCCAGAGCGAGGGAGGGCACGGAAATTAAAGATATATGCAAGGGAGCAATTACTGAATGAAAATGGAATTTTGACTTGGGTATGAGTGAACAAAGGCTTTGAATGTGGTGAGGGACTTATGCTTGTGGATCAGTGGACCAATGGTCCTGATGGGGGTCAGAGTGTTGACGGAGTTGGTCAAGGCAGGAAATTGGAAGGATAGAAGATGATGGTCAGAGTGGATGGTTGAAGTTGGAACATGGAAGTCAACTGTCTCTCAAGGTCATACAGTATACTGTGTTGCAGAGCTGGGGTTCAAATCCACGTCTCTCTGCTCCCAGAGCCCACCCCAGCACCCAAGCATCACACAGAAGGCACAGCGAGAGACGCATGGGCTCAGAGAGGCACTGCTGTCTTTATGGTATCATTCCTGCCAACGAGGGCGCACAGCTTTCCATGGACATTTACAGCCCCGCACAGGACTGCAGTGCAAAAATCTTCTTGCCTCTCCCCTCCCCCTCCGCCTTCTTACAGAAATAGCAACCAGTTCTGGCGGGCTTGGCTGCTTCCGCGGAGGACATATGTTTGCTGATGAGGGGAAACAGACTAGGCCAGCTAATGGGAAAACGTAGGGTCTCTTATGGGTCTGGGGTTTAAAAATCAGTTTCTGGGGTTTGTGCCTGCGTGGTTTTCTCCACAAAACTGATCATTATCTTTGCAGGTCCACACCTCTCCTGGGGGTGCTCGGGAAGGGTACCCGCCCTCTTCAGATATTAACCATCCTCTACTAGCAAAACCGCGACAGGTCTCATGTGGTGTTGTATGTGGGGCAGAGTTAAATACGAAACAGACACAAGGCACACTGAAATCGCGAGGCCGACTGACGACAACGCAGGAACACTGCGACTGAGGCCCCGCCTCCTATGTGACTGCTGACACTAGGAATGTTCACCCTAAATTTCCTGCCTGGAGTCTGATCACAGCAGGGGGCCGTGTTCTCTCTCTCTCTCTCCCTCTGTCTCTCTCTTCACCCCCCCCACACTCTCTCTCTCATACACACTCACACACACACACTGTCTCTCTCACATACGCTGTTTCTCTTTCTGACACACACAATCACACACACACACACACCCTATTTCTCTCATTCACACACTCTCTCTCACACACACACAGTCTCTCTCTTATACATACACATTGTCTCTCTCACACACACACACACTGTCTCACACACACTATCTCACATACATACACTGTCTCACTCACACAGTCTCACACACACTGTCTCTTACACACATAGTCTCTCATACACACACACACTGCCTCTCATACACACACACACACTGTCTCTCTCTTATACATACACATTGTCTCTCTCACACACACACACTGCCTCTCTCTCTCACACACACACACTGTCTCTCACACACACTATCTCACATACATACACTGTCTCACTCACACAGTCTCACACACACTGTCTCTTACACACATAGTCTCTCTCACACACACACACTGCCTCTCATACACACACACACACTGTCTCTCTCTTATACATACACATTGTCTCTCTCACACACACACACTGCCTCTCTCTCACACACACACACACACTGTCTCTCTCTTATACATACACATTGTCTCTCTCACACACACACACACTGTCTCACACACACTATCTCACATACATACACTGTCTCACTCACACAGTCTCTTACACACAGTCTCTCATACACACACACACTCTCTCACACACACACTGCCTCTCTCTCATACCCACACTGTTTCTCACACACACTGCTTCTCTCTCACACACAGTCTCTTACACACCCACTGTCTCACATATACACACTGTCTCTCTCATACACACACACACTGTCTCTTACATACATACCATCTCACATCTACACACTGTTTCTCTCTCATAGACACACACAGTCTCTCTCACACACACTATCTCTCATACACACACTGCCTCACACACACACACACACACACACACACACACACACACACACACACATCATAAAGCCCGGAGGACTGTGTTTGGGTGTTTTGATAGCTGTGTGCCTGGAGGCCACATACTATGAATTTTGAAAGTTGTGAGAAAACTATACTCTCTAGTCCTCGGAGATTATAATGACCATTTAGATAAGAATGATCAAAAAAGCCATAGGATTTGCTCCTACTGTAAAGTTTGGATATTTTGGAGTTGTCAAATGATCTCACAGTTTGGGTGCCTAAATGAAGGGCCAGGTGTCTGTACCAGTCTCCCCAGCAGCCTTCACTGAGGGCTGCAAGTCGTCCCTCAGGAAGATAGATAAGCTGGGCTTCTGTCCAAGAGGGACTTTATGCCTCATGCATTTCAGAGAAAAACATGACTCACCCAGAGACACATAATTTAATACTGGGTTTATCTAGAGAGAGAAAGGCAGAAGGAATAGTGATGGCATGTGTATGAATGTCCGTGTGTGCATGTGTGTGTGTCCTGGTGATTCTGATATGTTCTCTCACCACAACCACAGATATATACACACACACCTATATACATACACAGTGGCACCTCATCTTCCATACCCACTTGAGAACTGCTGTTCTAGGTGTTCCACATGGTCTTTTTCTAAATGTGTGCACTCTTCCTGAGTAATTATCCAAGATAATAATCAACAATGTCATCAACGTGGATTGACTTTTTAGAGTTCCTGTTGAGTAACTGAATCTGAATGTAATTACATGTATTTAATAATTTTCTGTACTTTCTAGTTTAAATCCACTAAAATCACATTAGGGAAAATTCCCCAAAGAGCAAATCAATTTGACAAAAACTTTCAGAAGCCAAGAGTCAATACCCAGTACTAAGGCTTCTCTGGGCTTGAAGTAGAATTATGTTCAACCTGGTTTGTCACCATTAAAAGTCTGCTCCTGGCTCAGGAAAACATACTGGACCTAGATAAAATATCTTCCTAATGTTTAAGGAATTAGCTCTATCCTACCCCACTTTATCTTTCTATACATCTATCTTATAATTTCTAGAATATTCTTTTATCAGCCCCATCCCACTTCTAACTGATGAACTGAGGCTAAGAGGGAGGGGGAAAGGAAGGAAGGAAGAGAGGGATGGAGGAATTAAAAGGTGGAGAGAACATACGGTTGGTGAGCACTTCGTATGACCCAGCAAACACCTACTATGTAGGGACAGATTCTGCTCAAGTGCCATTGATGTTGTCCCTTTCATCTAGGAGATTACAGTCAGTTTCCATTGGGTAACTGATGGCCACCAGCTGTCATACCAGCAGGACTGGATCAATTAGTGATTGGAACTCAATGTAAATAATTACATAATTTATAATTTTGTGCCATGCTAGTTCAAAGTCACCATAAACAAATTATGACGCTTGGACATTACGAGGATTCTCACTAAAGGAAACAGCGATATTACTAAAGCATTCACGTGCTCCAGGCTCGTGCTTGAGTCACATCCAATTCTTCTATGACTCACCACTGTGAACAGTAAAAACATGAATCTGGCCTACTCACATCTGGATTCTAATCATGGGCTAACTCCAGAAAGTGCTTCAGTGCCCTTGCTTTGGAAGAAATATACACTGAGAGGACCAAAGCCCATGTCAACTTCAAAAGATACTCTAGCCTGATGTCCTCACAGCTCTCTTGCTTTGGGTGGTTCAGTTTATCCCACCTTTACCCAGCAGCTCAGAATGTGCAACAGGAAGTGGAGGCCAATTTGGGGGAACTTCTGAACTTGGTTCAAAGGATGAGTAGCTTTCATGAGGGAGAGAAACTTTATGTGGCTTGGTTAGCAAATACCAAGTGCCTCCTTTATTCTGTGAGACAGAAGCCTGGCCATCCCCTCTCTTCGAGTTAGTCACAGAAGCATGGTGTGGCTGAGGATGTTGGTGTCCTGCACATATCCTCTCAAGCCTTACATTTCAGTGTCCGAGGCGCTAATTTCCAACTTTTGGCCTCTGCCTCTCTTTGCCTGGGGGTTTTCTCTGACCTCCAGGAATGATCTGCCCATAGGAATGGCATTCTGGAAATGTTGAGGATACGCTGCTTCTGGGAGCAATCATCGGTAAATAACTGATGGGAAGAACTGCTCTCTTGTGTCTTGGTTGGGGTAACTCTGAAGCTCATACTTCACGCTGCCTTCTAGAATTCCCCAGTAGGGTTAAGCTCCAGTTGACCATAACAGTCACTTAACTGATAACGCATTATTTATTGGATGGCTTCTTTTCTCCAACACACTTCCCCACTAACCTGCCAGCGTTTCCTGGGATCACCTCCCAAATAAATTACACTTGAATCCTAATCTCAAGATCTACTTCTGAAGGAACCCAGACTAACACTCAGGCCATCTTTTCTCATTGTAGTTTTTCTCACCTTGGTAGAACCAGAAGCTTAAATAACTGAAGTTCTCTTGATCTTTGATTATAAACTAGTGTTGAAAATCCAAACAGCCAGAGAGACGAGGCAAGTTACATAAATAGGAGAAGTAAGCTGGATAGAGATTATGCTAACCAGATGGGACATACGCTGTCTCAAAGAGCAGCTGCAGCTCAGCCCCAGCCAATTGTTGCCATGTGGAAAAGTAGGCCCAATGTAGCCACATCAAGTTTTTCATGAGAATCCAGAAATCCAGATTTTTGGGTAGAATCTCTTAATATGTAAATGTTGGCCACAAATTTCAGATGCTTTTATAACATTCAACTGGCCAAATAAAACACATCTGTGAGCCATATTTGGCCCAGGGGCCACCAGTTTGCAATCCCTGTTACAGAAATTCAGCCCTTAGCTAGAAATTCATAGCTGATGCTTAAAGTAACAAGAGTTGCTGCTCTTAAAATGAATTTTCACAGCTATTGTCACATTTCTTGAACTGGTCTTGTTCTCACCCCATCCCTAAGTGGTTGTAGCCAACACTGCATATCTGCTCAAAAAACAAAAGAGACCCAAGTGGAAAGAGAATGCTAATCATGGACTTGGCATTGAACTGTGGTCTGGCTTCATATGACGTTCTTAGAGCCAACTGGAAAGGAAACCACCACCCAAATCTGTCACGACGTGTGCTATCACAGTGGGTTTAAATTGGGTGGAAATGTTGTGAGTTTAATAAAATGGAACTGCTGAGATGTACATATATATCTGGGTTTAGCTGATAGCTCTTTCAAGGGCATTGTGATGTCAAATATGTTTGGCAGTTTCAATTCTCTTAGCACCCACATTTGCACTGTTCTTAAGACAGGGGGTGATTGGAAGCATGTGTGCTAACAGTAACCACGCATAATGTGTGGAATTAAGGAGAGTGTGGAGGTTTTACTCTGACTTTCATGGTTCTAAGCTAAGCTAACCCTTTCCAGTTGTGTGGGAAGAGAGGAACAAAGGGCTACAACATTTTCCTTCTTTTTCTACTTGTTCTTCTTTTTTTTTTAATTTTAGGAAACAACTTGAGGCTTTTAGTCTACTTTTTTATTTTGGCTTTTAGGAACCAAAATGCACAAATAACAGGAGTTGGGACTCTGGCATAATCATCTCCTCCAGTAAGAAAAATCACTATCAAGGGGTGCTTTTACTTCTGTGTATGGACCATTCACACACTGGTTTTGATAACTGCACTATGGTTGTATAAGATGCTAATGTAAGAAGAAGCTGAGTGAAGGATACGTGGGAATTCTGTAAACTATGTTTGCACGTCTTCTATAAATCTAAAACCATCTCAAAATAAAAAAGCTTATTTTTTAAGACTGTTATAAACAAGATTATGGGGCACAAAAGGGCTAAACTAGGTAAGCAGAACTTAGAGAATCCTGCATTAGTAGGCTTTTGAAGGGAGAGGATCTTGACATGCTAATATAATACAGAGAGGTGTATTCTAGTTCTATTTTACAGATAGAAACCGAAGTTCAAAGAACTTTACTTGCCAAAGGTTACCCAGCTAGTAAGTGCATGATAACAAAGATAGATGACTATGAACAGCTTCTGGAACTTAAATGATTTATGACGGTGATTCGCAGGCAAAGGGAAAAATAAAACAGTGAAAGGGACAGATATAAAAGGCTAGATATAGGTATTACAAGTAAATGTAAGAATGTTTTGAATAATCAAAATGATATCCCAAATCAGTAGGTGAAGGACTGCTTTTTCAATAGTGTTAAGACAACTGAGTCTGCATTTTGAAAAAGAAAAAATTAATATGGGGCACACTATCTCCTGGCCCCTCCCAATTTACAGAGAAATTGAGCTGAGAGTGAAAAATGAAACTGTAAAAGGTCTAGAAGAAAATAAAGTGATTTTACTAAGTAATTTTGGTGTGTGCAATATTTTCTAAGAAAGGTTAAAACCATAAAAGAAAAGACTGATGGATTTCCTTAAATTAGAAGCAAATACACTTTTATGCCCTGGAAACTACCCACAGTGTACAAAAACCCACAGGTTGCCTCTTTGTAGCTACATCCATTTCCCTTCTGCCCCCACCCCCTCCTTCACACCTGGCAAGCACTAATTTGTTCCACTTACTATAATTTCACCATTTCATGAATATTCTATACATGGAATCATACAGTATTTTTTTCTACACTTTGGCTTTCAACCTGCCTAGATCATTGTATTTGAAGTGAATTGCTTATAGACAAGATATAGTTGGGTCATGTGCTTTTAATCCACTCTACCAGTCTCTGTTTTTTAATTGGTGTATTTGGACCATTTACATTCAATATAAATATTGATACATAAGGGCTTAAATCTGGTATATTTTTGTTTTCTGACTGTTCTGTTTTTGTTTCTCGATTTTCTTTTTCCTGCCTTCCTGAGGGTTATTTGGACATTTTTTTGGAATTTGATTTTCATTTATATATAGTATTTTTTTTGTTATTTCTTGTAGATCTTTTTTTTAGTGGAGCTATAGCCATTACATTATATACACAACTTACCTGAATCTACTAGTGTCATCATTTTACCAGTTTTAGTGTAGAATAGGAGCCCTTCCTTCCTTTATCCTTCCTTATTTATAATATAATTCCCTTGTACATTTAGAACCACATCAGTTGGTGTTATAATTTTGTTTCCACATTAAACATAGTTTAGAAAACTCAAGAGGAGAGGTAAAGTCTGTTGTATTTATTCATGTCTTTCTTTACCATGATTTTTGTTCCTTCCTGATATTTCAGAGTTCCTTCTTTTGTTTCCTTTCTGTTTAGAGAATTTTCCTTAACTATTCTTTTAGAGTAGATCGGCAACAGATTCTTTGTTTTACCTTCATCTGATAATCTCTAGATTTTCTCTTCATTCTTTCTTTTAAATTCCAGTGTAATATACATACAGTGTTATATTAGCTTGGGGTGCACAATATACTGATTCAACAATTCTGTACATTACTCAGCGCTCATCACAGTAAGTGTACTCTCAATCCCCTTCACCTCTTTCCCCCAACCCCTCACCCACCCCCACTCTGGCAACCACCAGTTTGTTGTCTATTTTTAAGAGTCTATTTTTTTCTTTGCTCATTAAGGTTGTTTCTTAAATTCTACATATAAGTGAAATTATATTGTATTTACCTTTTTCTGACTTATTTCACTTAGCATTATACCCTGTAGATCTACCCATGTTGTTGCAAATGGCAAGATTTCATTCTTTTTTATGGCTGAGTAATATTCTAGTGTGTGTGTGTCTGTATGTATACACATACCACATCTTTATCCATTTATCTATCACTGAACACTCGGCTGCTTCCATAATTTGGCAATTGTAAATAATGCTGCAATAAACACAGGGTGCATATTTCTTTTCAAATTAGTGTTTTTGTATTCTTTGAGTAAATACCCAGTAGTGGAATTACTGGATCATGTGGTAATTCTATTTTAAAATTATTGAGCAACCTTCGTACTGTCTTCCACAGTTACAGCACCAGCTTGCATTCCCACCAACAGTGCAAGAGGGTTCCTTTCTCTCCACATCCTCACCAACATTTGTTATTTCTTGTGTTTTGATTTTAGCCATTCTGACAGGTGTGAGGTGGTATCTCATTGTGGTTTTGATTTGCATTTCTCAGATGATGAGTGATGTTGAGCATCTTTTCATGTGTGTGCTGCCCATCTGCATGTCTTCTTTGAAAAAATGTCTGTTCATGTCTTCTGCCCATTTTTTTTTGTTTTCATCTTTTTTTTTGCATTTTAATTTTTTTATTGTTATGTTAATCACCATATATTACATTATTAGTTTTTGGTGCAGTGTTCCATGATTCATTGTTTGTGCATAACACCCAGTGCTCCATGCAGAACGTGCCCTCCTCAATACCCATCACCAGGCTAACCCATCCCCCTCCCCCCCTTGCCCATTTTTAATTGGATTATTTGGGGGGTTTTGGTGTTGAGTTGTATAGGTTCTTTACATATTTTGGATACTGACCCCTTATTGGATATATCATTTGCAAATATCTTGTCCCATTCAGAAGGTTGTCTTTTTTTGTTGTTTCTTTTTTTGTGCAAAAGCTTTTTATTTTGATGTAGTCCCAATAGTTAGTTTTTGCTTTTGTTTCCCTTTTCTCAGGAGACATAACTAGAAAAAATGTTGCTACGAACAACATCAGAGAAATTACTGCCTGTGCTCTTTTCTAAGATTTATATGCTTTCAGGTCTCACATTTGGATCTTTAATATATTTTGAGGTGTTTTTTTTTAATTTTTTAATTTAAATTCAACTTAATTGGCATACACTGTATTATTAGTTTCAGAGGTAGAATTCAGTGACTCATCAGTTGCTTACAACACTCAGTGCTCATTAGTTCCAGCCCCATCCCCCCATCTACCTCCCCTCCAGCAACCCTCAGTTTGTTCCTTAAGAGTCTCTTATGGTTTGCCTCCTATGTATTCCTCTTATTTTATTTTTCCTTCCCTTCCCCTATGTTCATCTATTTTGCTTCTTAAATTCCACATATGAGTTTATTTTTATGTATGGTGTTAGAAAGTGGTTCAGTTTCATTCTTTTGCATGTAGTTGTCCAGTTTTCTCAACACCATTTGTTGAAAAGACTGTCTTTTTTCCCATTGCATGGCTTTGGGCTTTGTTTGATCTTCTTTTTCTAGCTCCTTGAGGTGTAAGGTTAGGTTGTTTATCTGAGATTTTTCTTACTTATTGAGGTTATCCTGTATTGCTATAATCTTGCTTCTTAGAACATATTTTGTTGCATCCCAAAGATTTTGGGCTATTGTGCTTTCATTTTCATTTATCTCCACGTATTTTATGATTTCCTTTTTGATGTCTTGGTTGATCTCATTGTTTAGTAACACGTTATTTAACCTCCATGTATTTGTGTTCTTTGCAGATTTTTTCTTCTAGTTGATTTCTAGTTTCCTAGCATTGTGGTCAAACTGCATGATGTAACTTTAATCTTCAATCTTTTTTATCTTTGTGATATGTTCTGGAGATTGTTCTAAGTGCATTTGAAAAGACTGTGTATTCTGCTGTTTTTGGATGGAATGTTCTGAATATATCTGTTTAGATTCATCTGGTTCAATGTGTCATTCAAAACCACTGTTTCCTTGTTGATTTTCTGTTTGGATGATTTGACCATTGATGTAAGTGGGGTGTTAAAGTCCCTTACTAATTATTGTATACTATCAATCTCTTCCTTTATGGTTGTTAATAGCTGCTTTCTATATCTGGGTGCTTCCATGTTGGTTGTATTATTATTTACAATTGCTATATCTTCTTATTGAATTGTTTCCCTTTATGGTTATGTAGTGTCCTTCTTTGTCTTATTACAGTCTCTGTTTTAAAGTCTATTTTGTCCGATATATGTATTGCTACCCCAGCTTTCTTTTCAGTTCTGTTTGCCTGGTAAATATTTTTTCATCCCTTCAGTTTTAATCTGCATGTGTCTTTAGGTCTGAAATGAATCTCTTGTAGGCAGCATATAGATGGGTTTTGTTTTTATCCATTCAGTCATCCTACGTCTTTTGATTAGACTGTTTAGTCCATTTACATTCAAAGTAATTATTGATAGGTATGTACTTATTGCCATTTTGTTAATTGTTTTATGGTGGTTTTTGTTCATCCGTGTTCCTTTCTTTTCTTGCTGCCTTTTCTTGTGGTTTCATGGCTTTCTTTACTGATATGCTTGGATTCCTTTGTCTTTATTTTTTGTATATCTATTACTGGTTTTTGATTTGTGGCTACCATTAGTTTTATATATAATATCTAACACATATGGCAGTCTATATTAAGTTGATGGTCACTTAAATTTGAACCCATTCTAAAAGCACTAAATTTTTACCCCTCCCTCCACACACACATTTTAGGTATATGGTGTTATTCTTTATATCCTTTATTTTGTAAATCCCTTGCCTGGTTTTTATAGATATACCTGATTTACTGCCTTTGTGCTTTAACCTCCAACTGGTTTTATAAGTGATTAATTTGCTACTTTTATTATGTTTATATGTGCCTGTGAGATTTTTTCCTTTCCTACTTTTCTTACCCCTAGTTATGGTCTTTCCTTTCCACTCAAAAAATCCCCTTTAACATTTCTTATCAGGCTGATTGCATGATGATGAACTCCTTTAACTTTTGTTTGTCTGGGAAACTCCTTTATCTCTCCTTCTATTCTTAATGATAGCCCTGCTGGATAGAGCATTCTTGGTTGCAAGTTTTTTCATTTTAGCACTTTGAATACATCCTGCCACTTTCTTCTGGCCTGCCAAGTTTCTGCTGAAAAAATCCGCTGATAGCCTTATGGGGTTTCCCTTGTATGTAAATGTTTTCCTTTCTCTTGCTGCTTTTAAAATTCTCTCTTTATCACTACTTTTTTGCCATTTCAATTGTATGCCCTGGTGTGGACCTCCTTGGGTTGATTTTGTTGCAGGCTCTCTGTGCCTCCTGATTCTGGATTAATGTTTTCTTCCCCTGACTCAGGAAGTTTTTGGCTATTATTTCTTCAAATAAATTTTCTTCCCCCTTTTATTTTATCTCTATTCTCCTTCTAGGGTCCCTATAATGTAAATGTTATTATGCTTGATGGTGGTGCTGAGTTCTCTGAATCTAGTCTCACTTTTTATTATTCTTTTTACTTTTTCCTCTTTGGCTTGGTTGCTTTCCATTATTCCGTCTTCCACCTCACTGATTCGTTTTTCTGCTTCCTTTAGTCTACTGTTTATTCCTTCTAGTGTACGTATGTATGTATGTGTGTGTGTGTGTGTGTGTAAATATATATGTATTTAAGATTTTATTTATTTATTTGACAGAGAGAAAACACAAACAGGGGGGAGCAGTAGACAGAGGGAGAGGGAGAAGCTGGCTCCCTGCTGAACAAGGAGCCTGACGTGGGGTTTGGTCCCAGGACCTGGGATCACAACCTTAGCCAAAGGCAGATGCTTAAATGACTGAGCCAGCCAGGTGCCCCTAAAGATTTTATGTATTTATTTGACAGAGAGAGAGAGAGAGAGAGACCACGTAAAATCTACGAATGGGGGTAGGGCCAGAGGGACAGGCATAATCCCCACTGACCAAGGAGCGCAATGCAGGGCTCAATCCCAGGACCCTGAGATCATGACCTGAGCTGAAATTAGACACTTAACCAACTAAGCCACCCAGGTGCCCTGCCGCAAGTATATTTTTCATTATAGTTATTGAGTTCTTCCTCTCTGATTAGTTCTTTTTTTTGTATTTTCTATTTCTTTCTTTAGGGTCTCACTGAGTTCCTCCACCCTTTTCTCAAGTCCAGTGAGTATCTTTACAACTATTACTTTAAATTCTCTGTCAGGTATATAGCTTATCACCACTTTGTTTAGCTCTCCTGTGGTGATTTTGTCCTGTTCTTTCATCTGGGACATATTCCTTGGTCTCCTCATTTTGTCTGGCTTTCTGTTTGTGTTAGGAAAGTCAACTACATCTCCTGCTCTTTAAATAGTGGCCTTATGAAGAAGTCCTGTAGTGCCCTGAAGTGCAATGTCCCCTGTTCACGAGAACCTGGCACTTTAGGGGTTTCTCCTACATGTTGCATGCACTATACTGCTGTGGTTGAGATGTGTTTGCCTTCAATCCAGTCATCTGCAGTGGCTCTTTTTGGCTGTTGTGGGCAGGGTTTGACCCCTGTGTTGTTAAGAGGCCACTCTGGGGTCCCCTTGAGTTTAAGTTGGGTCAGACCAGATGTTTACCAGAACTGCAATTGTACAGAACTGCAGGATGTTTTCCCTGTGTTGTCCCTGAGAAGCTTTCATTGGTGGGTGGGGCCTGCAGTCGGACCTGAGGACAGTCCCCAGTCCTCCACTGGGGCTGCCGTCAGACTGGTGTGTGTGCTTGTCTTCCCCTCTCCCCAGGGCAGGAGTTACTTTGGAGTGGTGCTGGCCACTGGCAGCTGCTTGCACACTGCCATGCTTTAGCGGACTCTGGAGGAGTGGGGTGGGTTGGATGGGATGGATCTGCAAGAGAATGCAGGGAGGACACACTGTTAGTAAAACTAGCTGGCAAATGTTTGTGCTGGTTTCTATTGTTTCCTGCAGGTGTTTGTGTATCTAGGCTGGAGGGCAAGGGAGAAAAATGGCACTAGCCAGCTCTTTTCTTTTGGAGAAGTCTCCTAAATATCCCTGCCTGTCCTGCCCAAGTTCTGAGATTAGCAAATATATCTCCTTCCCATATACTCCAGACATTTTTCAAACTGCTGCTTCTGTGCTTGTTCTCAGCAGGGGCTGTTTGTTGTGGCTGTCTCTTTAAGGGTGGGGATTCAGTTTCTTATCGCCCTCCAGCTCTCCCAGACCTGAGCCTGCTGATTTTTAAAGTTCCAGGTGTTAAGCCCCACTAACTGTAAAAACTCATAAAGTTAAGCCCCTCTGGTTTTCGAAGCCAAATATTAAGGGGATACATCTCCCCGGTGGGTGCCCTGTGCTAGGGGTGCGTGGTGTGGGTTCTGCTCCTCTCCCTTCTCCATGCTTGCAGTGTCCCTCCCCCTTGTGGTTAGTCTCTCCCGGGTTAATTTGTTTCCAGACCTTGTATCCAACCTTCCTAGGGTTCCTGATGTGGCCTTCCTTTCTACAGTTAGCTGTGGAGAGTCTCTTCTGCTAGTCTTTGGGTCATTTTGTGGGTTATTTACAGTGGGTGTTATCTATGTGTATCCTTGGGACAAGGTGAACTCCTGTAAGATCCTCCTCCTCTGCCCTCTTCCCCAGAAGTTCAGAGATACCTTCATTCTCAAAGGATATTTTTGGCAGCATGAAATTTGGGATTGATGGGGTTTTGTTGTTGTTCAGTACTTAACAAAATATTATGCTACTTCCTTCTGGCCTCCATAGTTTCTGATGAGAAATCCATTGACATTAGAATTGTCTTTCTTGTATAGGTAAGGTTTTTGTTTTGTTTTGTTTTGTTTTGTTTTCTGGCTGCTTTTGAGGGTTTTTTCTCTTTGTCTTTAGTTTTCAGAAGTTTAATTGTAATGTGTCTTGGCATAATCTTCTTTAGTTTTTTTTCTGGTTGGGGTTTGCTCAGCTTCTTGAATTTGCATATTTGTATCTCTGGTCAAATTTGGAAAGATTTCAGCCACTATTTCTTTGAGGACTTTTTCAACCATTCCCCTTTTCTCCTCCTTTACTGGAGCCCTGGTAACATGAATGTTAGATCTTTTATTATAGTCCCACAGGTCTCTGAAGCTATGTTCACTTTTTCTTTCAGTCTCCTTTCTGTTGTTCGGACTGGGTAATTTCTACTACTCCATGTTCTAGGTCACTGGTTTCTTTCCCCTGTCTCCTTCATTCTAGTGTTGAGCCCATTGTTTTAGTACATTATTGTATTTTTTTCAATTCTAAAATTTCCATTTGATTCTACTTTATGTCTTCTATTTTCTTGATGAGACTTTCAATTTAATTGCTGAGGCTTTCTACATTTTTTCTTTTTTTTTTCAAGAGTGTTCATAATTACTCATAGAACCATCTTTATGATAGATTCATTAAAATCTTTGTCAGATAGTTTTGGCATTTCCATCATCTCAGCATTGATATTTATGGTCTTTTCTCATTAGTCTGCAATATTCTTGGTTCTTGGTATGATATTTGATTGAAACCTGGACATTTTCATATTATATCATGAGATAATGAATCTTATTTAAACCTTCCAGTTTAGCTTTTTTTTTTTTTTTCTGACACTGCTCCAGCAAAGGAAAAGGACATACAACCTCATTACTGATAGATGAGAGTGTTGGTTCTAACTGCCCATGTGGTCTCCACTAACACTATGATGCAAGTGACCTCATTATTGCGGGTTAAGGATGAAAGTCCTGGCTTCCCATTTGACCTTTTCTGATATCACCCTGAAGGAGTATTAGGGTACCTCATTATAGCCTTGCAAAGGTGGAAGTCTAGCTTTCTCATTCTTCTTTTGCTGGTATGTGTGGAGGTGGTGTTTAGCTGAAGTAGAGAAGTTATTGTCTAAAGGTTTTCTGTCTTGCTCAGCTGCCTTTTCTCTACTCCTATGGCTATGGGGACCAAGCTTTTGTTGGGGCACTTACTGTCTTTGCCTGTTGCGATTTCCCAGTTGCTGGTTTCTTCAGCTCCAAATCTGGAATATACAAGGCAAGAAGAAAATCCAGGGAACTTACCACTGTGTCTTCCCTTATATTCTAAGATTTCTGGCTGCTCAGCCTTCCTCCCTTTACCTCTTAGAGTCTTCTTATGCTTGTTTTAAATATAATGCCCAGGATTTTTATTCGTACATAGTGGAGGAATATTAAATCTACTCCATATTCCCAGATGTGGAAATCTCAGTATTGCTTTTATTTATATCTGTTTTTAGAGGGTGGCCTTGGAAGGTTGGAAGTCTTTCAGAAACTTGAGTTGAGTATGCACTATCTCATTTATTCTGATGGCAATCTTACAATGGAGATAATGTCTTTTAGGTGACTTTTGAGACTCAGAGAGATTAAGTTATAAATTGCCCAGGATTATACAACTAATAAGTGATAGACCAGAATTATAACCCATGACTCTTTAAGACAGGAACCAAAAAAATGTCTAATCTCTGACTGTGACCTGTCCCTGGCACCTTCATTAATATTTACTAACTTTTACTAAGCACTCAAATATATAATAGGAAGTTAGGCTTGAGGTGTATGGTAAAGCAAAGATCTCTATCAGTTGTATTTTTAGGTGACAGTAGCAGCGTGTAAGGGAACAAAAACCCTAAGAGGTAGAAGTGCCAAGAGAACCTGAATCCCCCAAGAAATCATGCAGGCCTTGAAACTGGAAGCAGGTGGGGTATGTTCAAGGCATTTTTATTTAGCTAGAGCTTAAGGACAATCTACCTTACTCAGGTGAATTCTGTCTTTATGATGCAAGAGAATGAGACGGAAAAGGTATAATATCTGTGAATTAAGGTAGCTGAACTATCTGGTGATCATGTCACACTCTAAAAGACAGAGAAACTTGCCCCACGTTACACCCAGCAATGTTTAAAGTCAAGAAGGAACCCATGTCCCCTGTGTCCTGATTCAAAGATATTTCCATTATGAAAGGACAGACTCAGGACTTCTTTCATTGCTAAAGGGTAAAAGATATAGAAAATATTATTTGGTCTAAATGAATAGAAGAAAATGTACTGCTTCCAATTAGTCATCAACATTATCTCGTTTTAACTCAGAACAAAATGATTAGGTCTGATGACTGGGGCCTCTCTAGAATAGATAAAATCTGTATGCTCGGGATGAAATTTGGGTCAGGATGAATTTAGATCAGATTATCCATTCACCATTTCACTCGTATATGATTTCTTCAAGAATCCTTCCAATGTTTCAGGTAAGCATGACCTTGGAATCTGTCCAATTCTAACCCACTGGAAACAAGTTACCTTTCTGCATTTCTCAACCTATTTTTCCAGTGTTTTGATGAGTCACATTGATAGTGAGTTGCCAAAAGCTGAAGACTAAAAATTTCTCAAGAAATTTCTCAAGAAAGCCACCTTCTGAGGTCTTTGTTCTCTTTGAATGGAGAGTGACCTCTGGTCTCTTGCTATCCTCAGCCCTTTCACATCATCAGATTTATCACTGGCTCCAACAAGCCCACTGTCACTTGATAAAGTATATATTGCAAATAACAAATTAATAAGAAGGCAAAAAGAAATTTCATTAATCAGATTAGAAAATTAAATACTGTGGTATAGTTCTTTTCAATATTTTAATTGGGAGCATTAGAGACAATCTTCTGGAATTTACTCAAAAGTTTTAATGATCTTGCTTCAGGATGAAGTATGCATTCTGATTCCCAGCTCCTATCCCTTTCAGAGTGACCACATTTAAAGAAAAGTATCAGATGGCAAAGGTCAGGCAGGAGTGCTCTGTAGGTAACACCTATCTTTCTGATCTTAATCCTGTCCTAAAGAGACAGGGCATGTCCTCTCAGGAAGAAACTCGAGGAAGAGCAGGGGGAAAGGCCCATGCTATGCCCAGTGTTGTGGGAAGAAACTTCTCTTTACTTATGATTGTATCTTCAACATATGTTTTCACTGATGGCGGGCTCCCTAGCTTCTGATCCTTGCATCTACTGAACACCATCCGCAGTGGGGTAGTGTCATTGTGCCCCTCCTTGCCAGGAACACACTTAGAGTAACAGCAAAATGCCAGTTTGACTTAAGGATAACCTTGATGAAACAGTAAAAACCAGTAATTTTTAGATAACTAAAAAATTATTAACAAATACTCAACTATGTTATAATAAATTTATAATCTATAAAGGAAAAAATGCACTAGAAACTAATTAATTTTAACAAATTAATACACTGTTTTAAAATAATTTAACCTTTGATTACTCATCTTATGATTTTGTGTTGTGAAATGAGAAGTACACATAAAGGAATTCCAATGCACACCAGCATACAATAGTTGTTTCTAGGTAAAGCATTTTTTTGCACAGTGAGCAAAACTGGTCTCTTTTTAATGAAATATCAGATGCACTTGGGAGAATAACTGGTAAAGAAACTATGGTTATTCAGACTTGGGTATTTTCTCAAAATGAACCAAGTGAGCCTGTCATTTCAAGGAAAATGACAGCATGCATTGCCAAAGATAAAAGTTTGAACTTTTGAGCAAAAATTAGAAACCTCTATCTTACAAATGTAGGGATCCAGAGGGGTACATGCATCCCGATGTTTATAGCAGCAATGTCCACAATAGCCAAACTATGGAAAGAGCCAAGATGTCCATCGACAGATGAATGGATAAAGAAGAGGTGGTATATATACACAATGGAATATTATGCAGCCATCAAAAGGAATGAAATCTTGCCTTTTGCAATGACGTGGATGGAACTGGAGGGTATTATGCTGAGCAAAATAAGTCAATCAGCGAAAGACATGTATCATATGATTTCACTGATATGAGGAATTCTTAATCTCAGGAAACAAACTGAGGGTTGCTGGAGTGGTGGGGGGTGGGAGGGATGGGTTGGCTAGGTGATAGTATGGGAAGGGTATGTGCTATGGTGAGCGCTGTGAATTGTGTAAGACTGTTGAATCATAGACCTGTACCTCTGAAACAAATAATACAATATATGTTAAAAAAAAAGAAGAAGAAGAAGATAGCAGGAGGGGAAGAATGAAGGAGGGTTAAGTCGGAGGGGGAGACGAACCATGAGAGACTATGGACTCTGAGAAACAAACTGAGGGTTCTAGAGGGGAGGGGAGTGGGGGGATGGGTTAGCCTGGTGATGGGTATTAAAGAAGGCATGTACTGAATGGAGCACTGGGTGTTATACGCAAACAATGAATCATGGAACACTACATCAAAAACTAATGATGTAATGTATGGTGATTAACATAACATAAAAAAAAAAAGAAAAGAAACCCCTATCTTCCACCATGAACTTGGCAGCTTCCCAATATTTAAAGACTTTTCTGATGAGGTTGGAAGTGATATTTACAAATGGGAGTTTTATACACTGTACAATGAAATGAATTAAAATTTTGAAGGTCTGCATAATTCAGTGAACCAGTATTTTCCAAATGATAAATGCATGATGTTAAAGAATCATGCATGCTGAAAGATCCATTTAAAATGCAAAACTGACCAATGGGTTTTAATATAACAGGTAAGGAAGTTTCATTGATATGACTCAGATTCCACATGGCAACAACCTTTAAGAAGCTACCCTTTGTTGAGTCCTCTCCTTTCCTACTTATCTGTGAGGCCAATTTTATTCAAATTAACATCTCACTACCAGTTCAATACAGAGCCAGATATGGGAATCCAGCTGTTTTCTACAAAACCAGACATTAAAGATATTTGCAAAAATGTAAAAAAATAAAATATAAGAAATTTACCCCTCTTACTGTTTTGTTGATCTATTTTAGAAATGCAGTTATTTTCCTGATATATATTATTTATGTTAGCACGTTCTATGTTTATTTTTAAATAAATTAATAAATACTTTAAATTTTTCTGTTTTAATTTCTAATACAATGAAATATAGCTACATATAACCTACATAAAAAAGTGTTTAGAGGTCCTCAATCATTTCAAGAATAGAGATCCTGAGACTAAAAGTTTGAGAACAACAGTTGTAAGTCATCTCTTGACAGTTTTTTTCCTACTTGGCTTTTAAAAGAAAAAATAATGTAATTATCTTTAGGGGGACTATTTGGGATTTGTCCCATTTTTTGTTTGTTTGTTTTTTTGTTTTGGTTATGACAGTAAGCAAATAGGTGGAGGCCTCCAGCAGTGGGCTGGGGTGGGCTATGCACAGAACGGGCTATGCACAGAGCCATAACACATTTGCATTGTTTGGTGTGATTTTTCTGGCTTCATACTATGAATCTGCTCCATAAATATGTTAATTCAATAAAGAGTTGTTTAGCACCTACCAGGTCACATCAGATGTGGCCCTAATAGCACAGTCGATTGAAAGAAACAAAAATAGCAAAGTTGTATGTGGTGCCAGGAACTATTCTGACTGCTTTCCTCCTGATATTTTCTGATTTAATCCTCACAACTACCATATTTTAGAATAATTCCCATTTATCAGAGGAGAAAATTGAGGTTTAGGCAAGATTTGTATCTTGCTTAACATCACAGTAAACTGCAGAGCTGGGAGAAGAATGTAGATGTATTTGACGTCAAAGTCTGAACTTTTAATTGTCCCTGGAAATACTATTAGAAATGCTATAACAGAGTTCAAACAGAGTGAGTGGAAGAGGCTGATTATAAGAGGGGAAACCCTGGCATTGAGCTGCATCTTGAAGGAAATGTAGATCTTCCACTGGAGGGAGGAACAAGCCATCCAGGCAGAGGAAACTGCTTGAACAAAAACCCATAGCTACTAGGACATCTGCATATTTGGAGTATTGTGACTTGAGATTGGAAAATTACACAGAACAAAATTGAGGAAAGCTTTAAAAGGCTGGTTGAAGATTTTAGACTTAGTTCAAGAAGGGTGGCAGCCTTGAAGGATTTTGCAAAGGAAGTGACATGCTCTAAGCTGTGCCTTAGGGAGATAACAAGGGGCACAATTAGACATCTGCATTTGCTTAGCCACAGAGAGCTCAAGGGCCATAACTCTTGCTCCAAAGGAATTCCTAATGATTTCATGTGCAACAGGCCAGAGCTTCTGCCCGGTTGGCATTAGGGTGTTCTGTGTGGCTTTGTTCTGACAAACCTTGGCCATGACCCCCTCACAAGAAGAAGAGCTGGGATCACAACTCCCTCTGTGGCAGGAAGCCCCCTGCCTACTGTCAAACTGCATTCTCAAAGGCAAGCCTTCTTTCTGCGCTGATCTCCTTCTCTCCTGCCTTTTCCCTTCAAGTGGTGGGTGTTAACTTTTTGAAATCTCTTTTGAATGTTTGCAGGAAGTTGGTTTTTAACCAGGGGAGGGCTCAAGCAAGCCTACTAAGACGAGAAACCTAGAAGCAGGAAATCTTGTGGAATCCCCCTGCAAACCACTCGGGTTGTCACCTACTCCCCCACCCCACCCTCCCTACTGAGAGCTGAGAACTCCACTTGGAAATCTCTCAGGACATTCTTGAGTGAGATGCCACTATTTCTCAACATCCTGATGCATGTATGGCTTACTGATAATGTCTGAATGGCTTGTGATGATAAAAGTCAAATGAAATTACAACATTTAAAAACAAAGTGCAAATTAAATTCTTCAAAAATCAATCAGTAAATGCAGGCACACCTGCTAATCTTTGCGGGAGCTGGGGAGGAAAAAATGGTGAGGTGCTGTTTAAGTGGCAAACAAACATTTTTACTAAATCAGTCTCAGGAAGTCTCTCTCCTGCAGGGTCCACACACGCAAAGCAGTTCATGAAAACCCCAAGTAGATTCAACTGAATCACCCCTTATTTGGGGGAGGTAGCATAGGGAAGTCAGTAACTGTATAACTGTTAGACTAAATTTAAGCATTATTTTTTATTTTTTCTTAACTTTTTAAAAAGTTGTGTTTAACTGCCCAGGGAACTAACAAAAAAGTAAAATAATTTCTTCCCCAAGTGGGGGTAATGAAAGCAAAGGGCCAGGAAGAAAGTCTTTAACTTCTGTATGAGAAGACAAGCATCTTTTCCTTGAGGACAGACAGCGCTGATGTGTGGAAGGAGAAAACAAGGGATGGGAAACTCTGAATTTCATTGCAAACCACATGGCATGAGCAAAATACATCCATTTAGGTTGAATTCACTGTGGGGACACCTATTTGAACTCCAAAGCAACTTGGATGTCTTGAAAGCAGTTCTCTTAATTGAAAACTTTTTTTTCTTTTACAATGCATAAGATCTTTTCACATCCACTTAAAACACAGGTACCCATTTCATGTCCTGTTCTTTAATATATGATTTCCGATTATGTTGTCAGTTGGAAATTCCTGGCTTCCGTTTCTCAGTGTCAATGACGGCAAGTATGAGGGATTTTCAAGTTTAAGGTGAACTTTTTCAAGGCATTTTATTTTTGTTCTTCCACTCTCCTCTTTTGCCATTTACAAAAACTCTAAGAAGATGGAGACACACTAGAATGATCCCTTGCTTTTTGAAAATGACTGTGGCATTGAGTAAACAAACATGTCTTCGTTCTCATCCTCATTTTCGGCATGAAACTCATTAGCAGATGGCTGATTGGGAAATCCTGACAGATGTCATGAATGTGGCAGCCTGAAATCAAAGCTGATACAAGAAGAGCCTGACAACGTAAGGGACACTTCTATTTATTTCCCTGGATTGGTGTGTCCAATAGAAGTTTACAGATGGTGAGTGGAACACCATAGTAAGAGCAAAACGTCATATTGGACAAGGAGGAAAGAATGGGAATATCTGCGATCCATCTCCAGGAAACTTAGAAGTGATGGTTTTTCCTTCTAATTGGCTATATACTATGTGAACTTCAACACTGTCTGGTCCCTAGGACTGTTGGCTTGTTCTAACTTGTTCATGGAACACAATTTTGCACGCACCATCCACCTACTCAGAATTCTTCAGTCTCACTTCCTTGCGGCCAAGTTCAAATGCCTTGGTCTGATATTTAGAACCCTGGGCAATCAGGTCCCCATTAGTTATTCAAGCATTACAGATATTGGAATGCTGGGCATTGGATGATGGGTAAAATTGCCTTGGCAAAGATGGTTAAGGAAAAGGGAATCCAGGTGCAAGGCAGAGATAGGCGAAACTATGGAAGCTTGAAGGGCAAGGTGCATTTGGAGAATGGGAAGTCATACAGTGTGACTGGAAAATAGGATACACGGAGGGACCCGGGAAAGATGAACTCTCAAAGAGGTAGGATGGTCCAATATAGGGTCTTGTGTGTCACGCAGATTGAGACTGAGTTTTGTTTCTGTAGCCATTGGGGTAACCGGCAAAGGCTTTTGCAAAGGAAGGTGTTATTATGGATGCTGGCTTTTAGAAAGGTGACTGGCAACACATGAATGTCCTGATTGAAAATGCCAGAAAAGGCCAAATAACTGCCAGAAGTCTTCTCAAACATTGTAATTCCACAAAAACATTTTACATTTGTTAGAAATTACAGAGATTACCAAGTGGCCCAAGACATCATGGTGAAAATATTTAGACATTTGGCAAACTCTTCTTTTTCTATATGCTATTTCCAAAGGAGATAATCTTTAATCCTCTCTTCCACCCAAATTATTCCCTGTCTTGGAAAAAAAATGCCAAAAATGTTTGGGAACATGCACTCCACCCGTGTTTTTTGGAAGGGCTGGTCATTTAGTTTCTACATGAGCCAAATGTTAATCCACAGGAATTTTCTTAGAAAAGACGTATTGCCAAAATGCTCCTCCAATATAATTCTGGTGGGAACCTATGGTAGGTGAATGTAAATTATAGTCATAGAATGTAAAAGAGGAAGGAGAATATTAACCACACTAAATACTAAATACCACCAATGTATTATGAAGTATTTGACATTTTGTAAGTCCATGTTGAAAATTCATAGTCAAAAAAACATGATGACTTCAGAGCTTATATAATCTAGATTTCCAGGGCACCTGGGTGGCTCAGCCAATTAAGTGTCTGACTCTTGATTTCGGCTCAAGTCTTGATCTAAGGGTTGTGAGATGGAGCCCTGTGTGTTGGGCTCTGTCCTGGGCATGGAGCCTACTTAAGATTGTCTCTCTCCCTCTCCCTCTGCCCACCACTCTCTTAAAAAAAAAAAAAGCATAAACGAGATTTCCATCAGATACTTATTTGGTCACGGAGATTCTTTAAGAACATTCCATAAATATTTTTGAGCATTATGTGGAGCTCTACAAAGATACTGATGAACAACACAATTCCCTGCCCTCATGGAGCTTACATCTAAAATAAAGATACAAAAAGATAAAGAAGCAATGATCATAATATGGTATCACATAATAATAACTGTGATGTGAAAGGGCTTTGGTGAAGGAAGTACACGGTGTTATGAGACCATACAGAGTAAATCGGCGGGGGGGGGAGGGTTGCATGGAAAGGAACACATCCTTTAAGAAATTACAACTAAACTGACATCTAAAGCATAAGCAGGACCTAACCCAACAAGACAAGTGGCCAGGGAAGGAAAGAGTGGGAATGAGTGTGAGGAGTGTTCTAAGACAAAGACTCAGAGTCAAGAGAAAGAAGTTCATTCAGGAAACCAAGTAGTTCACCCCAGCTGGAATTCATATATACACCATGTGTGTGGAGGGGGAAGGCTGGAATGTCTACAGATGAAGCTGGAGAGATAGGAAGGGGCCAGATCCCACCACGTCTTGAAATACTCGTAACAGAATTTGGGATTTATCCCAAGGGCATTAGAGATCCACTGACTGCCTTTAAGCAGAGGAATCAGAATCATATTTGAATCTCAGAAAGGTCCCTCTGACCATGGAGTAAAGAATGGATCTGTGGATGTGGGCAAGTTGGAGGTAGGATGCCCAGGGCAGGAGGATTTTATAATCCTCAGGAGAGGCAATGGAAGCCTAAGCAAGAAGAATGGAAATGAAGACAGAAAGAAGGAAATGGATCTGAGAGGTATTTCCAACAGAACATACACAAGACTCTATAATTGTTGCTCAGGGTGAGGGAGAAAGGGGAGGTGAGGGTAACCCCCAGATCTCTGCTGGATTAGTGGAAGTGGCTAGTGAGGGAAGGAGGAGAAACAGACGAAGGGGTGAAAACAAGGGGTTCAGTTTCATTCCTGTTAAGATTAGTATGTTTGGTGGACACAGAGAACCTAACATGCCTCTGGGTATATGGAGCTGGACCTCAGACTGAGGTTTGAGTCATTAGCACACAGATGGCCATGGGAGACAATGTGTGTATGGAAGGCTCAAGTCTTCTTGGTAGCAGAACTCCCAAGCATCCATTAGTACTGCTTTAAATGGGGACACCCCATATCTCAGTCCTTTTTATCACAGCCCTGTAATCCACAAAGTCTATTCTGTTCCATATCTAGGCTCCTAAGAGCATCCTTATCTTTCAGCATACCTAGAATCATCTGTCTCCTCCCAAAAAATTTCAGTTTTGAATCAATTACATTACCCATAGAGCTTACCTTGAGTCCATCATTCTTCACCTTTATTTCTGATCTGGAGAAAGCTATACAAATTTTGTGACATTATCTACCCACATAAAAGCATAAATGGAGAATCCAAAAAGAAAAAAATCAGGACCTTTGGTTTCAGGCAAAATAGCTGAGTTATGTTTTAGGGGGATTTATTTGGGTCATCTGATATTTAATTTAAACTGCATGCTTCCTACTTGCCTTTTAATTATTTCATCTTTTATCTTGCCCTTGACATGGTCAGAACTTATTTAGGATCCCTTGTTCCCGAAGATCAAATTGCTTTTCTAAAGTACATTTGGTTTCTAAAACTTGGCATCTCTGAGCTTCTGGTGCCAATACAAAGAACACATACATATTCCAACAATCCGTGGATTGTTGTTAGTGAGTGGCATCGGTCCTGGCCTTTGGGAGGAAGGACACAGCGCATTTCTTCATGGGGGAAGTGATGGAGCTATTATTACTTTCAAGACACCCCTGGTTTGTCCATTCAGAAAGGCACAAGTCAGGCTCTGTGGCCCATTCAAAGGACGAGACTGTGAAAATGGGTCCCCTGGTGACACTTGGACTGCCAGCCCTTCCCTTGCATCCACTCGGCAGCAGACGGTTCCCAGCCCCCCCCCCCCAGTCTGTTAACCTTGACCTCGCCTGTCACCATGGAAACACAACACTGCCAAGGGAACTTCCTCTGTGATTATCATTCAAACTGTTAAAGAATAGAACAGAAAATAGAATAGGAAAAACACCCGGAAAATTTCATTGCCCATTTCATGTTGCCATTCAGCCTTTTTCTTTAGAACAGAAAAGCTTCCAGCAATTTCTTTGAAAGTTTGGTGTTGGAGTGAAGGGAGTGAGGGTGGGGTGGGAAGGAGGAGTCTGGCCAAGAACTGCTGTGGCAGCCTAATATTTTACCAGCCTCTACTCTGTGTGAGGAGTTAAGGCTGACCTGCAGCATATTACTGTACCTGGGATAATTTACAATTGCCCCCCAAAGAATAAAATACCTAGGAAAAAACTTTGCCAAGGAGGTGAATGACCTGTACTCTGAAAACTATAAAACACTGATGAAGGAAATTGAAGACGACACAAACAAATGGAAAGATATCCCATGTGCATGGATTGGAAGAATTAATATTATTAAAATATTCACACTACTTAAAGCAATCTACAGATTCAGTGCAACCTCTATCAAAATACCAATAGTATTTTTCACAGAACTAGAACAAATAATACTCAAATTTGTATGGAACCACAAAAGACCCCAAATAGTCAAAGCAATCTTGAAAAAGAACAAAGCTGGAGGTATCATAATCTCAGATTTCAAGATATACTGCAAAGCTGTAGTCACCAAAACAGTAATCAAACAGGCACAAAAATAGACATACAGATCAATGGAACAGAATAGAGGGTCCAGAAATAAACCCATGCTTTTGTGGTAAATTAATCTATGACAAAGGAAACAAGATAATAACAGGGAAAAGATAGTATCTTCAATAAATGGTGCTGGGAAAACTGGACAACTACATGCAAAAGAATGAATTTGGACCACTTTCTTATACCATACACAAGAATAAACTCAAAATGGATTGAAGACCTACATATAAAAGGATTCTCAACATTGCTAATCATTAGGAAAATGCAAATCAAAACCACAAGATATCACCTTACACCTGTCAGAATGGTTAAAATCAAAAGGACAAGATATAACAAGTAACTACAGAGGATGCAGAGAAAAAGGAACCCTTGTTCACTGTTGGTGGGAATGTAAATTGGCACAGCCACTGTGGAAAACAGTATTAAAAACAGAAATATCATACAATCCAATAACTCCACTACTGGGTATTTATCCAAGAAAACAAAAACACCAACTGGAAAAGATATATGCACCTCTATGTTTATTGCAGCTTTATTTACAATAACCAAGATGTGGAAGCAGCCTGTGTCCATTGATAGGTGAATGGATAAGGAAGATGTGATGTGTGTGTTTCTGTGTGCGTATAATATACAATATTATGCAGCCATAAAAAAGGATAAGACTGTGCCATTTGGAACAATATGGATTGACCTAGGGGGTATAATGCTAAGTGAAATAAGTCAGACTGAGAAAGACAAATGCCAATGTTTTCACTCATATGTAGAATAAAAAAAATGAATAAACAAGCAAAAAGCAGAATCAGACCTATAAATACAGAGAACAAATGGACGGATGCCAGAAGGGAGAGGTGTGGGAGGATTGGCAAAATGGGTGAAGGGGGGTGGGAGACACAGTCTTCCCATTAGGGAAGGAGGGAAGAAGCCATGGGGACGAAAGGCACAGCTCAGGGAATATAGTCAGTGATATTGTAGCAACATTGCTTGGTGACAGACCACAGCCACACTTGTGAGCACAGCGTAACATACAAGTGGAATCACTATGTGGTCTACCTGAAACTAACGTAACATTGTGTGTCAGCCCTACTCCAAAAAACCAAACCAAAACATGACAAAAACCCAGAAGCCAAATACGTAAATAAATGAAGTATCTAGAATAATGATGCTATCCTTAATACCATTTGAAGTGACTTGGATCTTCACCTGTAGGTTGCCAAGCAAACAACTATCATTATTATTTCTCCACCACCCCCTTGAATTAGGACCAGAACTTGGGAGCAGTAAAAGAGGTTTGATTTCAATTTACAGTAGGATTGCTCACATAGAGTTGGAAGGAACCACAGAGATGTAGTTCCAAGTCCATAGCTGGAACTGTGGGCAAGGTATGCTGTGTGTGTGTGTGTGTGTGTGTGTGTGTGTGCCCCTTAACTGGGCCCACAGCTTTCCTCATAAATTCTACATCCAGAAAAATTTAATAAGAACTTAGTTGGTCCCGCATCTTCCTTGAACAGACCAGCAATATGAAGTCCAACCAGATCATGCCCTTCTCTCGCTTACTCTCTTCCTTCTGTCGCTTCTCTTACTCCTTTCTCTGCCTCTTCCACCTTTCTCTTTTTTTCTTCCTAAAGTGACAAAGTTGCATAGTTTGGATTTTGCATTGGCTTGAGTGAATGTTAAACAAGAGTGTTGAGTTCCACAGGCGAGGCCCGGTGCAGACAGAGTGGGAATGAAGTTGGAAGTGCACCTGGACTCACAGGGAAGCTGGAGGATCAAGTATTAGGCAAATGATTTCAGAAACACACTGGGGTTTTGGTCTCACTGAATGCAGAGGCCCTGGCAATCCAGCAGTCAGGACCTGGCGTGCTCTTAATATGTGTTTCCTTGGCTGCCAGTTGCCTTGCTGAGTGAGTCTTCCCTTCTACCTCCGGAAGTGGAGGAGATCAGCAGCTGCTGAGGCCGGGGGCCCCCAGATTCACCAGGGACAGAATGAGATGGGAAACATCTACAAGTTCTAGGAGCTCCTGCTTGAGTTTGACTCTGCCCTCCAAAGAGGAGGAAAGATGTATTTTACTCACCTTGACGAGGTGAACACAGCGTGCTTTCATTTGTGATGTTTTGTCACGTGCTGCTGTTTGTTCTAAACCTTGAAGTCTCTAAGCGTGCTGATATGGAGAACACACGCCTTGAGCTTTGGAATCAGATGCATGTATGTTTTAGTAGTAGCTCCAACACTGCTGGCTGGGGCAAGACTCATAACCTCTTTAGCCCTTGGTTTCCGCATGTGCAAAATGGCAGCCACAGTAATGCCCATTTCAAGGGATGGTCACAAAAATTAGAGAAACAAAGGCATATAATGTGTCTGATGTGGAGTCTAAGGTGGTAATGGCTTCCGACTACCTCTCACCCAGCATCTGGCTCTGTTTCAACAACACAGACTGGCTCAGAATGTAGAGAATGCTGGAGGAAATTTTTTGTGCTATTCGCCCTGGACTTAAGAATACAAAACGATATTAAAAAATATTACTCTTTGCTTTTTGTTGAGCTTCTTAGGTGAATATGAGCGAGAGGGACAGCCAGGAAATTCGGTGTCACAACATCCACAGTTAAAAAGCACCTTATGACTTAAGTGAATGGGTAAAGAAGCATTTCCTAATGTTTTCTGACTTGCCATCTCCTTTTATAGTAAAATCTTGCAACCGTCTTAAGAAGTTTAGCAATTATTTTATCATTTTTACATATCTATTAAAATGTTATTTTCAATTGAAAATGGACATATGTTAGATCTATGTTCTAAGTTCTTAAGCTAGGTGCTGAGAAGATGGGTATTTACTATATTATTATCTACTTTTTTGTATTCTCTAGATATTCCATCATAAGAAAATATTATACCAGTATTTCATTTTTAATAGTCTAGTAATTATTTGAAGAGGAAATTTTTACAATATTTTCATTTATCAAGTGATATACACTCTTTGATTTATTTTAACTTGATTCTATATGAAAAGGAATAATTTATGGACAAATAAATTTTAATATGACTTTATACCATATTTGACTTTGGGACCAAAAATATATTAAAATGAAATGAAGCCTAACTATAATATGTTCTAGAACCAACAATTGCTTTCATAACTTGAGAGTTGAAATGTCTCTTTGGAGCTTACAAAAAAATCAACTGGTATCCTTTTTTTTAGATAGATATAATTTTCAGATTTTGTTTCTAAAGTATAAGATGAGGGAGACAGTTTCAGGCTTTCACTTGCAAGCATTTCTCCACAGACAATTCATTGCAGCTGTGGACAGGCTTTATTCTCAATAGATGGAAAGTCGAACTGCATATAATCACAGCTATGTTTTATATTTTAAACACTGTTAATCTACAGTGACTTCCTGATGTCTGATATGAGAACTCTGAAAGCTATCTGTGGGTCTAGTGGGAGCATCTTGGGACATATTTAAAAAATTACTATCATTTTTGTATTTCCCTTTGACTTTCTGTATTTCAACAGTGGAATTCCTGACAAATTAAACAATGGATGACTAAGAGGAGAAGCAATATAAAATGGTATATGGGTCAAAAATATCGTGGCAGCTACAGGGGTTCAGTGTGGGATAAATATCTGAGTGAGTCGTGAAAGCCTTCATCAGATGTCCGCCATGTCCTGTGTGCTCAGGGACATAGGGCCCAACAATGACATGAGCCCCCCTTAAATTCTTTTCCATGTACTGGACTTATGTCCCTTCTATTCTAGGCTCTGGGCATTGGGAGAGATTTTACTCCTCTTCTTATCTCCAATGGTATCCAGGTCAAGTGTGGCATGGGGTGGACATTCCAGAAGTGTTAGAGATTTAATGGACTTGAATGATTTCCACTGAGTGGCGGATCAGACAATAGATGTGGGGGAGGCGAGAGTTACGCATCAGAGTCAGTGATGATCCGGAACTAGAATAATAGAAGGCGGGTGTTGCCACTATCAGGCATGGGAATCAGAAGGGACACTCAGGTATCTGGCAGGCATCTGACACTAGACCCACCCCACAGGAAGAGGACAGAAGCCAGGGCACCTGATCTGGCTGCAATGCCGAATGAGATAGCTCTGTCTGTCCAACAAGTATTGTTCCTAAGGGACATGATGGTAACTGTTCACTGATAAGGAAAGAGTGAAGCTGAAGGAATGGGCTGTGCCTCACCCGACAGGTGGACCACACTGACCAGAGGTCAGGGATTGCTCCTCAGTCTAGCAGTTGACTAATAAAAAAGTATGATTCAGGGACCAATATTCAGGTCTTGGGAGGGAGGTTGGTAAAAGAAAGACAAGGGTTTGAATTGAAGAGTGGAGAAGCCCAGTTTACTAGTAGCAAGACTAACAATGCTGAGCTACCGGGAGCCGGTTGACCAGAGAGGCTCACCAATTCCTGAAAGTGTGGGTGGGGCTGGACCTACAGGGAGCCTCAGCAAGGACAAGAGAAGAGAGAGACAGAGGCTGGGAACAAGGCGGGCTCAAATGAGAGTTCTCTGTGGTGGTTCTTGCCTTGTTTTTCTTGAGGCCAATCGTTTTACCTGATGCGTGAATAACTTTTTGAACTTATTCTGTATTTTAAAACAAATTATTTAGTTAGTGTGTTATAGACTGAAGGCCAACTGGTATTGCAATAAAAGTTTATGCTGAGGATAAAAGATTTCTAAGACGTAGGTAGACATAGGTAAATGATACATGTATATCAATTTATATCCTAAGCAGTTAGGCTTCATAAACTACTTTTTGTTTTGCATATTGTGAAGCTATTCTGCTAGGTGCATACAAGTTTATAATTACTGTATCTGCATGACAAGTTGTTCCATTTATCATAAGGTCATGACCTTTCTTCATCCCTTACAATTATTTTCACCTTAGAATCTATTTTCTTCTGATGGAAATGGAACTATAACACTTGCTTTTAATTCATGGTTCTTTGGGGTAACTTATTCTGCTGTTGGAGTTTGAACGTGTCTGTATCCTCATACTTTAACTTTGTTTCTTGTAAACATCACGTAGCTGACAAACTGACATTCTTTGTTTTTTCAACAAAATTTATTTCATTTATATTGACTGTGACTATAGAGGTATATGAATTCATCTCCACCATCTTACTTTGTGCTTATATTAATTATTCATCCTGCTTTATATATTTTTATCTCCTTCTAATTTCATTTGGATTGATGAACATTTTTTAGTTAATGTTTTCTTCAAGAGATTTGGAAGCCATCTATTTTATTTCCTTAAAAATAACCCATAACTAAGTCTTTACCCTCTTGCCATAAAAATACAAAGACCTTAGAAATGGTAATTCCATTCGCTCTCCTTTGCTTGCATCATTTTTATACCCTCAAATTAGGCACTGTCATTGTATTGTTTTATTCAGTAACTGAACAGACTTTTTCATGTTGGTACTAGTTCCGTTGCTTACTATTCTTCCTGGTGTTTCACTTCCATTCTTATCATTGAAATTTCTTCTTCCTGAGGTCCAGTCTTTAGTAGAAGTTCCTCCAGTGAGACTCTCCTTCAATGATAAACTCTGTTTTTCTGATTGCACAAAAATGTCTTTGCTCTTCTTCTTAAGTAATAGTTTAGCAAAGGGTGAGGTTATATGTGGATAGTTACTTGCTGTCAGCACACTGAAGGTATCATCTCTTGCATTTATTATAATGGGTTTACATGCATTGAATTGGATCCCCATGTTCACTAATTGACTACAATTCAAAATAAGGATTTTTTTTTTAAAAATCAATCTACTATTGCCTACACTGTAATGGAATCCAAATTTATGTTTAATATAACAAATCTATTAAAATTATAACTTATAACCCTCATCCTTTAAAAAAAGAGGCTTTGAATTGCCTATTCAAATCTGGGAGATTCTTCATGGACATATTTCAAGAATTTAGTGAGGAAGATACAGACTTACATACCTCTAAGAGGAGGGAAGCTCTTTTGTGAACATTTTCCTTGAAACTTCCAATCTTAGAAAAGTAGAAGCAGCATAGTAGAAGGACACTGTCAAATGTCAGCTTGCACTAATAAATAAATTTGGTATAGATTTTCAACAAGTGCTTAGAATTAGCAAAAAAAAACCTAATTATTTAAGACAAGTTTAAAACTGTAGTAACAATTCTGTACAGTCTTAATATACTTTCCATTTTTCATATATATATATTTTTCTTTTTTTGTTATGCCAGAGGGGAAGAATTCACCCTCTCTCTCTTTACAAATACTCTTTTTGTTAACTGACTGTAATTGCCAAATAACAAATGTAACAGAGTCAAATATGTGTTTGATTTATTAACGCAGGTGGTTCCTTCTTAAAGAGAAATAGGCATGTTGCCTGTGGTCTGTGGCATGAAGCCCACTTCAAAGGGTAAAGTTCACTTTCTTCCTTTTACTCTTTTTCCTTCCTTCTGTCTTTCTTTCCTTATTTCTTTGCTGTTGTTGTTTTAGAGACAGTAGATGTGATTCACCTTTTGTTTAAAAACACAAACTGAAAAAAACCACTATGCGTGTTGGGCTTTTTAGCTTTCAATTCTACTTCACTTAATGTAATGAAACTTTTTCATATCTGCTACAATATGAAGTCCAATAGCTGATGCAAATGAAGAACAAAGCACTGGATGTTCAGGTAAAAGCTAGGGGAGATGGAGGTTTCACAAAGTATGTTAATCACATGGCAAGTGAGTTGTACATTAAGTAAGAGAGGAGACTCCTGCTCTCTCATTCCTTGTATTCAATTCAGGACTGGGACTCCATCCTGAAACCTCATGAGTCCACTTTTTATTCATTTTTCCCTCTTTATGTCCACGGTCATTATTGTGGTTAACACCCTCTCTGTAACTTGCTTAAATCTAAGTTTGCTGCTTTTTGACCGGCTCTCCCCATTGACCTAAAATACACCTGACCAAATCACACTCCTGCTTAAAATCCTTGGTTATATTATTACTTTTCTACCCTTCAAGTGTCTGACACATAGTGGTTGCTAAATAAATGTGTGTGTTTTTTTAAAACAAGATAAAGAAGAAAAAGGAAATGAGAAGTAATGGAGAGATTAGTACATTAACTCACTTAGTGAGTATTTGAACTATGTGTCCAGCACTGTGCATGGTGTTCACAAGGGTGAACACAATATATGTAGGGCTCCTGTTGTGGGCAGGCTTCAGTCTCACTCATTCCATCTAAATAAGTAAACAGTTAAAATGCCTAGGCACCGACTATGGATCAGGCATCCTACCAAGTGTTCTCCTTTGGTCTTCACAACCACCCACAATGAGCTAGGCACTTTTACTATGCCCATTTTGTTCAGGATACAACGGGGTATGACAAGGTTAAGTAGTAAGAGATGGAGTTAGGATTAGAAACTTGACAGACAGAAAAAGAGTTAGGAAAAGAGTTCTAACTCAAACCCATAGTGTACACTCATTGTCTGGTTCATTAGAACACACCTACGATTCCTGCAGTGATAAGGGAATGCTATCCAGCAGAGGAAATCACCCAGGGTCTGACTGCCGAGAACTGACCTCCAGAGTCAGGCATGGCTACACTCAGCACTGGATTTTCGGAAGCCTCCAGAATTCTTGGTACATCATAGGAAGGGGATTCATTTCTGTACCCCTTAGCCCTCTGCCTAAAGCATGTTGACCAAATTTGTTCTTAGTCCAGGAATTTCAGCTAAGAATTTATCCAACCACCTATTTCCCATTTTTTTAATCTTTAAGATTCTGGTTTTAATAACTTATTGTATTTGTACCCTTAAAATTTTTATTAATCATTTTCATATTTTTAAAATGTCTTAATAGTCATTATCCTTAATACTTTTTATTATTCACTTAATTTTTTACTATCTTTTAATTAAACTTTTTAAAGATATTTTTACTTTACCCTTCATTTTTCAAGTTTGCTTCCTTTTCACTCTTCTCTACCATGTCCCCAACTTCATTTAATTTTATTCTTTTAGTAAAGGTGATTAATTAAACGTGGTTAAATGTTATGCCTTTTTAAGACTTTAAAATCAACTTTTGCATAAATCAGGGAAAAAGACCTTGTGGAGAATGAGTTCAAGGACATGCTTCTGGAGATGGTTTACGAAGAGCCAGTTCAGAAAGTGAAGATCGAAGATCGAAGATCATGTGGGCTGAGCTGGGCAGGGCTCTGTGTGCGAGGTAGGGTGTGAGTCCTGAGCGGGTCTGTCAGGAAGCCAGGCCCTTGTCCCAGTTCTTTCACTAGCTGCCCTTGTGGCCCTTGGCAGACCCTTTCCCGGGCTCTTCTCAGCAGTAGCAGGAAAGGGCTGAAATAAATCATTTCCAAATGGGCCTTTCCAGCTTTGGTATTGTGTGTGTCCTACGATTCAGATGGCCGTGGATTAGCAGAACAAAGCCGAGCATTTTGATGGAGCCCTATTAAAGTGGCATATCAAATTATCAAAACACTGCTTTTTATTACTTAATAATGTTCTCAGAAGAAATCCTTGGTGTATCCCTGACCCCATGGCTAAGCCTTGCCCTGTTCCTCAGCCTGTGAACCCCATCAAAGTATCCCTGTGATCAAAATGGCAATGTCAAAATAGCATGAGCCCTTTGAAGGGCTTTAGATTCTGGGCACAACTGCTCACTTATCCCTTAGCTGTGTGGTCTTTGGAATGAGACTTCTCAGCGTTGGTTTCCTCATCTGTAAAGTAAATTATAGTCTTGACACTGAAGATATTAAGCTTCAAAATAAAATGTGTAAAGAGCCCATGCATGCTTCATCACATATAGAAAGGAAATAAAGCTTGAGGTAGTTTAGTGGTCCCAAAAGAACTTCCTAAAAGAAAATCATCTGTGTTTCACTAAAAAATTTTTAAATCATTTCTAGGTTTCTAGGTTAGGAGCGTCTTGGGTTTCAGAAGGGCTGATGGCCCTGTAGACTGGGAAGAGATCAAGGGCTCAAGTGGGAAGGAAAAGCAGAGATCAGACAGTCAGACAGTCTGAACATGTACTGAACAACTTATCAGATGTACAAAGAGAAGGGAATGTTTATGGAAAACAAGCCCCCACATCTCCCTCACTCCTATGCCCAGATCAGAGCCCTTGTGTCTGAGTCAGAGCTGAAAATCAGCTTTTAGAAGTGTTATTGCTCACAGGGGGCAAGTACTGGTATGATACAGCAACATTACTCTTGAGCTCTGTGGCATCTTGACCTTGGCTGGCTTAGAGGAATCTCAGCGAGACTCATCTGTGGCTTTATGTAGTGACCAAATTGGCTAAAAGACCCAAAGATGAAACATACGTTGCTCTGGCAGGAAGTTTGGGAACACTTGGTGAACTTCTTGAGAAATAAGATAATCTTGTAAAATTGGGTTGTCTAGTTGCTGAATTCCTGAGGCAAAGTAAACAACGAGAGTACTGAGGCATGCGTGTTGGGGGAAGGTGGGTTGAAGCTGGCTGGATGATGATGATGATGATGGAGATGATGATGTCTCGAGGATCACAAAGAGAAAGGATGCATTCAGGTTCTAGAAAACTGTCCATATTCTCAATTTTGGTATGGCCCTCTACCCCCAATTTTCCCTGGAAAATTATCTCACTTTGAATTTTCATTCTTTTGAAAAAAATAAATGGGAACCAAGGAGATATTACAAGCTATTATAAATGTTCAGGATACCAAATTGAGTAAGACACAACCATTCCTGGATTGGGTTGACAGTTTTGGGGATAAAAACCTGTGGGCAGCCCATGGTACAATCCAATGTGGTGGGTGCCGTTACAGAAAATTGAGCAAAGTACTGCAGATCACAGAGGTCAGATCAGCCAGCTCTGCCTGTGATAGTCACAAAAAGTCTTCATAGAAGAGGTAATATACTTCAGCTGGTTTCTTACAAAGAAGGTAATTCAGGAAGTGAGAAGGGGAGAGATTTTAGACGCAAAGCTTGTACAAAGAAGGCACAGAGTCAGAAATGGATATGGCATAGAGGTATGGGCCTAATATGGACTGGAATTTGACAAGAAGGCCATGATGGCAGGACAGGAACTTAAGCTATAGGATAGAATGATAGAATGATAGGGAGTGAGTCTAGGAAGGCACTTGGATGACAGCCTTCATGCTAAGCTAGAGAGTTCGGATTTTATCTATGAATTCCAGGAAGGCCAAGAAGAGATTTTGTTGTTTTGTTTGTTTTTCTTTATTAACCTGGGATGGAACATAGTGGTTTTGTTTTTAGTAATAAACCTTCAGTGGAAGAAAGATGTTTAAGCAGTTGCATCCAGGAGACTCTGGTGCAAGACCGTTTCACTAGCCATTGCATCTTTTAAAGTTAATGGTCCAGTCTTGGAAGAAGGGATAAAAACAGAGAGAGAAGAAGCAGGAAGTAAGTCTTAATGCTGAGGTGGAATAGGATATTCAATGCCAGATCAGATGTAAGGATGTTAGATGAGCTGGAGGGAGGTCTTGGTGATGGCAGCAAGAGTCAATTGTGAAGACGGGCTAAGTGGCCGCACCATAAACTGATATGAAAAATAACTTCATTCCTGGTTATACACATGTTCTCTTGACATGACATGTTTTTGCTCATACAAATGCAAGAGAGAGTGTACACCTAATTTTTTTTTATGTGGGCAAAGATATTTTGCTTTATGGGGTCTGGTTCCAGCCTGCTCAAAGGTGTAGGACATCACATGCCAGAGATGATTACCAAAATTCATGATCTCCTCTTCTTTCTGGGCACATGGCTGGACTTCACATCCCAGCTTCCATTACAGTAACGTGTGGCCCTGTGATTGAGTTCTAGCCACTGGTATGTGAGCAAAAGTGATGTACACTGATTCCAAGATTGACCCATAAACTTCATGAGGCATTCCTCCATGCTCTGGCTCCTCCTCTGGCTGGTTGGAATGGAGACAACTTCTGTGGCATTAATCAAAGCTACAAGGTGAAGGTGACAGAGCCTCCAATAGTCTGGGTCCCCAGGGTGACATTGCAGAGGCTTTTCACCTACTCGGTATTGTTACAGGAGTTAAAAATAAGCATCAGCTCGGATCTATTTGTTACAGAGGTTACTCTACCCTAACTATTACATCAAGTTCTCATACTGATTTGTTAATTTAATGAATATTTATTGAATATTGATTATGCACCTGGCACTATATTAGGTACTAGGGATGGAGTATAGAGAATATAACTGTCTTGTTCTCACAGAGCCACAGAGCTTACAGCCCAGGAAGTAAACACCAGTTTTATATGTTTCTGCTTAGAATGCCTCACTGTACTATTTTATTACATCAAAGTACTTTTTTATATTGAAAAATTTCCCTTCATATAATATTGATTTTTTAAAAACATGAGTTTTACTACCAGTTTGAGATAATTTTCATAATAACCAAGAACCAGCACCCAGCATTGAGACAGCTGATGTGTGAGCTCTTTCCAAGTTTCTAGTCACTTTAGAAATTTTATATTTTATTAGTGTAATTGCAGAGTTTACACTTACCTACATAATACAATTTATGTTGTCAATATCACCAGCATTAATGCTTGAGCTTACTTTTCCATTACTAGAAAAAGTGTTATTGTGACATTAATAATAGTGAAAATTAAATCATTTATATGAACTTCTGCTTATGAGGAAAGGTTTTTAAATTGAGTGTGTTTACATATTAGTAGATGAGTGTACAGAAGTAGAACAGGTCTGGGGAGGTGGAGGTAAGTGGGGAAGTAGCACCTGATGGATTCCATTTTGAATGGGTTACACTGGAGTTGCCCACCAGACATTCAGGAGAATCTGGGCCTGGCAGCCAGCTGAGTTCTTGATTTGGGGGTCATTTGTAGGTTTAAGTAAAATAACTAGTGGCGAGGAGAAGATTAAAGACACAAAAGAAAACAAAAAAAGACACAAAGAGAGGGGACTGTGACCCTGGGATGCAGGTTTCTTACCTGGGAGCAAAGTCCCATGAGTCACTTAGTTCCTCTTGACCCTCTTTTCAACACTCGGTGAATTCGAATGCTACATAACAAATTACAGATTGAGCACTTAACACAGCATTACACTTCTCATAATATGAACACTAAGTAACGCATTGTCATATTATATTGTATACCTGAAATTAATATAATTAACAATCACATGAATATTAATTAATAATATTAAGAATAATTAAGAATATGTTAATAAATTAATATAACCCTGTATGTTAACTATGCTTCAATTAAAAAAATAAAGCAATTATTGATAGGTTAAAAAAAACCATAAACTTATTATCTAAGAGTTCCCATGCCTGCGTCCAGGCACAGCCTAGGTGGGTCTCCTACTCAGGGTGTCACAAGGCTGAAATCAGGGTGTCACTGAGACCACAATCTTATCTGAGACTTGGCTTCTCTTGTGAGCTCACTAGCTGTTGGCACTGCTGGCAGAGTGTAGTTTCTGATTAGGTCAGGCCCACCCAGGATAATCTCTTCTGATTAGTTTAGGGGCCTTCATCACATCTGTGAAACCCCTTCACCTTTGCCATATAGCGTAACCTAATCATGAGAGTAGGGAGTGATATTGTATCATAGTCCAAGGCCTGCCTACACTCAAGTGGAGGTGATTATGCAGAGTATGCATATCAGGAGTTGAGAACCTTGGAGGTTATCTTAGAATTCTGTCCACCACAAAGGCCATGGATATATTCATTTACAGAACAACTATTTTTTGAGCACCTACAATTTGTCAAGTGTTATTATGGTATCTTTGCAGACAATAAATACTTTTTAAAAACTAGAGCAGAATAAGCAGAATTTGGACTGCTAGAAGTTAGCATGGCAAGCGGCTATTTTAAGTGAGGTGGTAAGCCCTGGCTTCATGGAGAAAGTAACACGTAAGCCAAGACTCCTTATAAGAACCACAGCTTTCCCTATGCCCAGAGGTCTTCAGATGTTTCTCTCAATTTATTTTCCTTTAACCCTTAATCTTTTTTTGTAGAACTAATGAAATAAATTAAAAAATTCTACACTGCATTTTATTACATTTAAATTAAGACTCCACAAAACAGAGTGAGCCAGAAGGCAAAAATCTTATAAGCCAAAAGAAACCAGGGAAACCCCTGATGTTTCAAAGGGGCTCGAAAGGCAGAAATCTGTTGTTCAAAAAAGAATCCAACATGCTCACATTTGGGCCCATCACTGAATCCGTATGACACTGGGCCTGTGGTTTATTCATTCATCCCATATAATATACTAAGAATTTGTTATACGCAAGGCTTCATGCTAAGCATGGAGATCTTAAAGATAAGTAAGGTATAATCCCTGACTTTGAAGAATTTACAGTAGAGTGAGACACAGAATCTTGTGTAGATAATTTCAATTATGGCATCCCATCAGGACTATCAACAGCTAGTAATTATACAGAGAAAACACCCTCCCTGGGGTTTCTCAGCGGCGACCATGAAATCAAAACCCGTAACAAGTTCTAGATGAGCTTTCTAAAATGTGGCCTAGGATGATTTTGACAGGTGTATAGTATTCTACAGACCCAGGATGGGGGTGATAAGTAGTCATGTTTACCCACAAATGGCTCCCTTGGGCTGAGCCTGGGGAGACGAAATGGTAAGCCAATGTTGTGACTTGACCAGAGAACACAGGCGGGAAGAGCAACCGGATTATTCAGCACTGATAGGGCAGTGTTTATCTAACAGCTGTACAACAACCGTGCTACCAGGAAGCTAGGGAAACAGTAGCCTCATAACCGGTCTCCAGCGTGTTCTGTCACAGGTACTACATGAGAACCGTATTGTTGAAGCTTTTGTCTGCTCTGGATCTTAATGCACCAATCCTGGAAGACTGGTGTGGCTGATGGCACTGCATCCATGCAGGGATGAGGCTGCTCAAGAGCCCTTGTATTTGCTGGCGACTGCTGGGGGACAAACGATTCTAAAATTGAGCGGCTTGAAATAATAGCCATTTGTTTACCTCAAATTCTGTAACTGAGCTCACTTGGACAGTCTTCCTGTCTAGGCCAAGCCTGGCCTGGTCTCAGCTGGGTTTATTCATGGGCTAGTGGTCAGCTGGTGGGTCAGCTGGGGCTGTTGGTTTATGATAGCTTTGTCTCGGACAGCTGGGTTGACTGAGACCTCTCCCCACAAGGTCTCCCCACTCCCAGGCTCCATTTGCAAGATGGTCAAAGGTTGCAAGAGCAACAAGCAGATAGGAACTTAATATTTTTACTATATTAACGGCATTGATGATTTGGGTGCCAGTTAGTCAATTTTCTATATAGCAGCCCATTCGCCTGGGTTAATGCAGAAGTGACATTTCACAGCACTATTTCTTAAAAGCTAAGCATAATCCAGTGACACACTTTTGTTTTTCCAAAGGTAGGAGACATAGGAAAGATTAAAACTCCAGGCCAAAGAGTGATTCATTTGGCATTCTTTTTGAGCAGCCTGATGGCAGAAAAGTTTACAGAGCACGTTGCACTGGGCACAGGAATAGAGCTACGTGGTGCTAGCCCCACACAGGTGTCAGTCTGAAGGTGCAGGGGGCCTGGACTCTGTCCAGCTGGGAAGGGCTTTTCCTCATACAGGGGTGTATGACCACCGACCTGCCCAGAGAGCTTCAAAAGTCCCTCTCTTTAGCTTTCCCTTTGCCTGACTCTCCCCTGCCTCCCCCATTAGCCCCTGCAAAACATAGTAATGGAGGTTAAGTGATCATCTCACATAAAGGTAAACCGCCACAAAGGTCACAGATCATTCTTCCAATGCTCTGGATTATCCTGAGATAAATGAGAATTCGCTGGATATAAAAAAATTTCCGGTAGAGGGGTATCTGGGTGGCTCAGTCATTGTCTGCCTTCAGCTCAGGACCATGGGATCGAGCCCCACGTCGGGCTCCCTGCTCGGCGGGAAGCCTGTTCTCCCTCTCCCGCTCCCCCTGCTTGTGTTCCCTTTCTCGCTGTGTCTCTCTCTGTCAAATAAATAAATAAATAAAATATTTTAAAAAAAATTTCTGGTAGTTTCAGGGAGCTACTAAATTAGCCCCGATTCCATATGAAGTGAACATATTTTATTCACCAGAAAATCCCATCCAGATGTTACTTTGTTTGATGATAATTGGCTCAACAGTATTTACCAAATACCCTCGTGCCTGGCACTGTGCTGGGAGCTGGGTATGCAGACATAGCCCTGGCCTCACGGAATTGAGGGTCTCACAGAAGATGCATTGAACAAGCATTAAAATTACCATGATGGCTATGAAAAACTATCAGCTGTCGTGAGAACATAAGGGGGGGGGGGTCTCGATTCCTCTCCGGGAATCAGGGCAAGTTTCCCCAAGGAATAGTAGTTTCATCTGAGAGCCAAAGGGGAAGTAAGAATTTGTCAGGTGCAAAAGGGGTGGCAGGAATAGAGCACCACGTTCCCCGCAGAAGGAGGAACATGTGCGAACACCCAGAGTCTGGCCCTCCGAGAACTGGAGGAAAGCTGGCTGGAACAAAGAGAAGGCTAGGCAAGCAGCACAGAGGGGTGGGCGGGTACGAAAGATTTCACTTCTAGTTACTGTTGTGGTCACTGTTGTTATTATTAAGTCCTTCCTTCATTTACAAGTCAATTGCTTTCAAAGAATTTTTTTATGCTATTTCTAATACCTTTGGGTCTGTCTGGCCTCAGATACATCTACTTCTCCATCCCTGGGCCAGTCCATGTCACCTCAGTGTGCCACCACCTATGCAGTTGACAGCCAGCGCTGCCTCCTCCCTGCCTCGGCAAGTATCTTGAGACCTGGATCCTGGGAAACCTCCCCCTACACTCAATTTGTCATCGCTTTGGGCAGATTTCAATCCCTATGACTACTTTTTCCCCTAGGCCATTCGAATTAATTGTGAAAGTAAAATTTCATGAGACACTATATGATTGTTTTACTCACACACAAACATCTAGAATTTACAGCATTCTATTAAAAAGCAAAGAGAAACTGAACTCAGCTAAACAGACCCCTCTGGTTGGCTTGTACTCTTTATTCCCATTAAACACAAAACGTGTGTTACCCTAGTTGGCCACCCCTCTGGTGAGGTATCTGTAAGTGAAACAAATCAGGTGACTGACTTCCATGATGGTTTTCCTCTTCCAAGGCACTGGCTTGGTTTCTTGTTATTACTTTGATGCTGCTAGTTTCAAGAAATAGTCTCTGGTATTTATTAATGAGTGTTGTGGGGTGGAAACTGCCTGGGCTCAGAGGCCTTGGGTTCAAGTTCTGATGCTCTCGGTTTGCTGGTTGGTGGTATCTCTATGCTGCAGTGTCTCCATCCACAAGATGGATCCTTACAGCCCTGAAATCATAGCTATTCACGGGTTCATGTAGATTTATCACCTTCTGTGTTGAAGGTTCTGTGCTGGGTGTTGAGTATTCTAGTTTGCTTTGTTGACAAATAATGGTGGCCAGTTTAACGTCTATACTTAGAGTTGCTTCACAGCGTGAAGTGTTCACTCTGTCAGGATTGATGAAAAGTTCTATGTCTAAAGAATGTGCGCTTCAGTGCTACATAATAAGAGAGAGTAGGGACTTCGCTTTTCTCTCTGATTTGAATCAACTTTGACCTGTTTTTTATTAAGGTGTGAAAGATGGATGCCAGTCACTTAATTTACCTCAGATGGTGCAATCCAGCTTGTACCAGCAGATGACCTCCACTTGGAAGATACAGGACTTTTTAGAAAATAATACCGACTGGAAGAAAACAGAGAAGGCAAGAAATTTCTCTTTTGTATTTATTATATCCAAGTGAATGTTCAACCAAACTATAAACATATTTACCACAGAGCTATTGTGGCTTTTTCCCTCCAAAATGTTACTTGATTATCTTGACACAAGGCAACGTTACTTTATTGTCCTCCACAAGGCAAGGTCCCTCCTCCGGTCGCCAACAAACCAGCTTTATTTAGAGAAACATACTTGATCATACTCTTTTTAAAGCTGATTTTCCTGGAAGGTAGCTACCAAGTTAACTGAAACTGACATTTAACCAACAGCCAATAATGCAGTAATGCATTAAAAAGTATTTCCTGAAAATAAAAGGTCATTGTTGGCTAGATTTTTGGATGTTTTATAGATGGTGGCAACACGAGGCTTCGGTGCATATTCTCTAATACATATATGGTGGGTGGGATGAGAAGAGGGGTCAATTCTTGAAATACAATCGATAGCTATCAACTATTTTGAGTTACTAGCAAAAACAAATGAGATGCTTTCTGTGATCCTTGCAACATCTTGTAAATTGACCCTCATCAGCATGAAGACCTGATGTGCTGGGTGTGATTTATTCAGCAAACATTTATGGGAAGTCTCTAATGTGGCAGGAACAATGGCGGCTACTCAGTGCTGGGGAGGCAAACGTGACTAAGAACTCCGGAGCTCCGCAGAGAGCCTGGAAGGTAAAGAAGTTTCTTAGCACAGAGTGACGTAAGTGATAAGACATTATGCGCAGATGCACTTGGCCTGGGGGTCAGGGAGCAGTGAGAGGTCATCTCGCAGAGCTCTAGAAGTAGAGGTAATAATAAGTATCATAGCTAACTAGAAGGGTACAACCCAGAAATTGCAAGAATGGCTTTCTCTCCTATCCTATTGGCCTGAACTTACTCTGACATCACCCCTAACTGCAAAGGAGGCCCGCACGCGCAGTCTCTAAGCTGAATAGCCACTGCCCCTGGAAACACTGGAGGTTCTCTTACTGGGAGGAGCAGAGAGAGAACTATTCTGAAGGGGGGACAGGAAGCAGTTTCTGCTCCCGTCATTTTTTTCTCCCAGTTCTCCTGAGATATAATTGATGTATGACATTGTACTAGTTTAAGATGTACAACACAAGCATCTGGTATGTTAGAAATATTCAGTGTATATTGCACATATTCAATATGATCAACACAGGAAGTGTAGCTGGCATCCATCACCACACATAGTTACAATTTTTTTTCTTGTGGATGAGAACTTTTAAGATCTCCTCTGTTAGCAACTTCAAAATAGACAATACGGTCTTTTTAAAAAGAAGATTTATTTACTTATTTTTAGAGAGAGAGAGTGTGCATGGGGGAACAAGCAGAGGGAGAGAATCTTTCAAGCAGACTCCCCGCTGAGCGAGGAACCTGATGCCGGGCTCAGTCCCACAACCCATGAGATCATGACCTGAGCTGAAAACCAAGAGCCTGATGCTTAACTGACTGAGCCACCCAGGCACCCCCATATTGTTAACTGTAGTCACCATGCTGTATGTTAATCCCCAGGACTTCTTTATCTTGAAACTGGAAGTTTATACTTTTTGGTCATCTTCACCCATTTCACTCGCCCCTACCTGCCTCTGGCGACCACCAATCTGTTAAGTATTTGAAGGAATGACAGAGGATCACTTAGAGCCTCAGGACTGGAAGCACATCCAGAGGTCGTCTGATAATCTCTCTGGGGATATTTGGACCTCCTCTTCAATATTCTCCCCCTTCCATCTCCCCCAGCGCTCTCGGGTGGGTACCTACCTTTCTGAGAACTTGCAAGGGTGGGGTTTGTTTGTAATACTTCTATTTCAGGCACATTAACTGAAAAGAGATGAGCTCTGCCATTAGAAGCTAACATCACCCTGTTTATATCATCAGTTCTCAGAATTTGGATCTTACAAATGAGAAGTGACACAATAATGGGATTAATGCATCAGCTAATGTAATGGACTGCTTTAGTCAAAACTAAAAACCATTCAGGGGAGGCATGTGAAAACCATCCATCTAGTAAGGAAAATGTTTCTTCTGAATCCTCAGCAAAACTGGGATTAGAAGGGGACCACCGAGCTTTAGGGTACACCCCTTGGAGGTTTCATTCCAGACAAGAACTGTGGAATGAACTCCCCCACGGCCCTGGTTAACTGAACTCCAGGATGAGCACCACAGATAGAAGCTAAGTGACTGCTGAGCCCCCATTCCCTGACCTTGACCATCCTCAAAGGAAGCAAATGGACTAAGTGGATAAGTTCCTTACATCTTTTGCAGATCTTCCCTCTGCAGAAAAATAGGAGCAAGAAGCTTAAAGGCAAGATATGCTCCTTTCTTAAAAAAAAAAAAAAACAAAAAAAAAAAAAAAAAAAACCTTTGCTAGTTTGCATATATACTGATGTATCTATCATTTAATTAAAGCAATTTGACATTCTTAGGTGTTTTCTTTAATGGCACACACACACTTCAGTTTCTCATAGGCTGGAAAGTAGGGTATTATCAGAAAATCTGGCACAACTTTGGGTGGATTGTGTGCATAGTTTTAATTGAATTCTCATTTTATTTTTAACTTCTAGAACAGATGGAGTCTGGGGACCAAAATCATCCCACTCTCCCATAAGCGTGTGAAAATGAGTGGCTGTGATCCCATCCATCACTTGACCAGCGTTTATGTAGATCACCTCCTCTATGCCACATGTTCGGGCTGGGAATAAGAGCTATTTTTGTTAAGAGATACCTGTTGTGGGATTAGCCCTTTAAAGGTTTCAGGGGACCTCGATGATGGTCACTGCTAGATTCTAAACACGTAAATCACAAGTAGTTACAGGTACAGGACCTGACAGAGAAGGAGGCCAACAACCGGCAGGCTGCGGCTGGATGAGACCACCGAGGCCGCTGGCCGAGCTCAGGGAGGCAGAGCACCAGTGTGCGTTAGCGATGTTGCTGGGGAGGCCGGAAGGAAGAGCGGCCGCAAGAGTACCGCGTGTTGGCCCTCCTTGCTCAAGGAACGGAGAAGGCTGCCAGCAGAAGACAGGGCTCTGAAGAATAGCCGGAAAGAGGAAGTAAGACGCTGGACCCGTAGTTATTTTATCTGAGCAACAGCGTCTATGCCAGAGTGATATAACCAAGCAAGGCCTTCTAGCAGGAACCGGTTACTCCGCAGGTCTTCACTGGCACCTATCTGGCTGGCAAGGGGAGCGGCTGTAAAACCAGAGGAATATTTATGGGGCTGAAAGACAAGAAACCTCTCACCTCTGGAAGGAGAAATGGTGGCTCAAGCTTGCTCTAGGAAGACTCCTGGGCCAGGAGATGATCTAGGAATGGGAGAAATGTACCTGCCTGGGGCTGTTTACCATTTTCCAACCTCAGTCTTGCAAAATGGGTGACAAGCCTCTCACTCCTCGCCCTCCTTCCCTGAATCACGCTCTGCAGCAAGAGCACACGGACCTTTGATGCTGACGTCGCTGTCCTCCTCCCAGGCACATGCCACCTGAGGGTCTGGCCACAGGCAGGTCTGGGGGTGCTGGACATCCAACTCAGCTGACCCTCTCCGGCAGCACGGGGCTTCGACTGGGAGGGACTTCAGCCCATTTTCGAACAAACACTCCCTTAGCGCTGCCGTGCCAGGCAATGTTGGTTTTAAGCACTTTACAACATTAACTCATTTCAAGGGCACATTTATCTCCATGAGTACGGAGAAACGTATGGGGTTTTGAACCATTATATTATTCACGTGAAACTAATATAACGCTATGTTAATTATACCTGAATTAAAAAAACACATAGAACATCCCTCTCTGCGATAGGTAATTCTATGCTTCCCATTTGACAAGTGAGACAGCAGAGGCACAGGTCGAACAGCTCGCCTAAAGTCACACAGCTGGGCGCTAGCTTCTCGAGTGGGTGCTCTGTCTCAGAGATCCTAGCGGCCCCCCAAGGCAGCACAGCCCCACCTAGCCTTCCAGGAGGAGGCAGCAAGTTCCCAGGCACGTGTCCATATACGTTAGCTCAGCACTGTCTCTGAAATTCCTGCATTCCTGCATTAGAAGTGTCCTCCCATCTTTCTCTTTGACTAGGACCAAATTTCCCTTTTGCTCCTCCTCCCTTACTTCCCCTTAAAATGAGATTTTTGTTGGTGACAATTATTTGGGGTGGAGGATCCTCTGGAGCAGAAAATTGTCACCCGAACAGCAAGTGGTTTGCCCTGCATTTCAGGAGGGCAAAGAAATGAGTGCTGCTTTGTCTTAGAAGACACTTTGGATGTGGCTCTCAGGGGTGCTGACAGATGAGTCCAAGAAGCTTGCTTGATGCCACACTGTTTCTTTTTTCCCTGAAAGTATTCAGTTAAGCTCTGCTTGGCAAGGAGAATCTGCCCTTTCCCTTACCCCTGGGGCAATCCACAGGACAGTATCATCGTCAGCAATGTGTCTCATGGTCTGAGCTATTCTTCTGGGAGAGCCCAGGCACACTGGGGTGGGGGGATGGAGTTGGGGAATGTGTGCTTCAGCAGAGGGTCCTCCATGGGAAGACCCCTCAGAGGCCTCTCACTACCTCTCCCTGCAGTATTCTGGGTTTCTGTGGGTATCTCCAGAGAGAGTATGTACACACAGCACCAGCCACACACGCACACATACTGACATGCTCAGTAACTTTGAGAGCATAGTCTAGGAAAGAGAAAAACAGCACCTGGAAACACTCCTCCCCTCCCAGCCCACCTTGGAGAGAGCATTCTAAGGGGAAGTCACAGAGGTCCACTCCTTTTGTAAACCATCTACTTCAAACCTCTACCTCAAATGGGCCTACCAGCCCAGCAATGGTACTCCCTACCCCAATCAACCACATTTGGCTACAGAAAAACTGAGAAGAAATAGAAAATTTAAAACTGAGGTTTGTTTTTAAATCCTGGGTCAGATTAAATTCTCAGGACCAGCACCTTTCTTGCTGAATCTATACACAAGGAAGGCATTTGGTACGCGATTTATCAGATCCTGTTTAGAGCAAACCCAGAAAGGGCAGAGAAAGGGGAGGAGAACTTATTCTTCTAAATCAGCCTGTTTGTCTCTTATTCCTAAGTGGTGAGATTACAGGAGGCAGGAGCTATGCTTGTGTCACCCAGGGCTGAATTCCCAGTTCCTGCTGCCCAGTAGGCACTTGATCAACGTTTACTGAAAAGACAATGGCATGACTTTCATGTGAATAACCAAGGAAGCCCACATTTCCCAGCACAACAGCCTGATCCATTCTCTTCTTTCCTGAATTCCCCTTTCAAGAAGCAGCTTAGAAACGACCTGGGCATCCTCTTGGGACTGACACCTCTCAGTCTATGCACATGGATTTCCACCTGGGCCCAAAGAGAACCTCAAAGCAAGGAAGACATCATTGCAACAAATCACCAGTCCCGGGAAAGACATATTCACAAACTGCAGCCACCAAACTGATTCCCTAAAGAAAGAAATATTCAGAGTGGAGAGGCCAGGCCCAAGTCACAAGCAGGAGACGTAAAGCAGTTCTTCCATCCTGGGACACAGAATTCAAACTGAGGTGTGGAGCCTGAGCAAAATCCAGAGGTGTGCAAGTTCAACTGAACGTGCCCCAATTTAATCTTATTATGTCAGACACATTCAAAACATAACACATCCATTCCCTTCTCAAAGCTCTCCCCTGATTCTCAGAACTCCCCATTTCTGGGGCACCTCATGTGTTCAGTTCAGTTCCTTGCAGAAGTGAGGGAACATTCTTGACTCCTCACCAAATCCACTGAGTTTACCTAATTCAGTGTTTCTGGCACCTGCCCTTTCTTCTGCCCCTGCTAAGTGTTTCTGGATTCCGTCCCTCTTCTGTCCTTCCTTGAGTATTCATGCCCTAGTTAAAGACAGTTTCTCTTGTCCGGGTTATAGCGCCACCTGTCCCCGAGGCCTGGCCCTCCCAGCGCACCCCTCTCTAGACAGAATGATCTGAGACACACACACCTTCTTCGGTCCCTTAAGTAGAACCCAGTCACCCAGAGACTCAGATTCAGTGAGCATACCCTACAACAACGTGCCCTCTAGCTCTGTCTCTCCTCCTCATACTGGACGCTCCAATAATGCTGGACGGTTTGTAGTGACCATGTGTGCTCGGCTGGCGATGCTCCCATGACTTGCTGTCTCTCTGCCAAACTTCTCACCTTCTTCTTTTAAATAGTTTTGTGGCTTTAATTTTTTTTTTATTTACTGAAGTATTAAATGGACAGAGCTTAAAAAAAATCAAATAGCAAACTTCTGTTTCTGGTAAAATGTTACACTTTGTATACCCAAAATCTGGATGACGCAAAACAACTAGAAACACCGAGTGAAAACTTTCTTTTTCTTTCTTTTTTTTTTTTGCCATAAGTGAAAATTAGTTCTTGACTGCAAAAAATTACACTTTGTATCCCCAAAACCTGGATGATGAAAACACTGAATGAAAACTTTCTTTTTCTTTTTTCTTTCCTTTTTTTTTTTGCCATAAGGGAAAATTAGTTCTTGACTGTAAAAAATTTAGAAACGTTTAAACACAAAGAATATCCTGAAATGAAATAACGTGAGAAAGAGATCACTAAACAAGAAACAAATGGTTGCAAAAATGTCAACTCCCCTAAAGTGATCAGTGAAGTTAGGGCTAACCTCATAAAACTTTACTGAGTTTAACTTGGGAAATTGTTTTGTTTAAGTTTTTTTGGTGTATATGTATGTTATTTTAAAAACTAATAAAAATTTATTGAGGTAAATATTACATTACTTTGACAGATTTCTAATAGCAGCTCCTCACATATGGAAGCGGTCTTCACTGTTTTAAGTCTCCACGCAGTCATGTCAAACTTCCAGGGTGGTTTGAGCAATAGTGGATCTCTTTTTTCAATCAAAATATAACACTTCTACTGTCTAATTCTGTAGAGTCCACTGATGTGGAAATACTGTGTAAGAAGTATATCAATATTCTCACAAATATATTATGAATGTATCCAATATTCTAGAACACCATCTTAGGAGTTAAAATTCTATCTCACTTCAACAAGAGCAAATGTGGTATAAAGTTAAGTAACAGCAGTCAAACTAAAAAGAGGTAAGTCAAAGTCACTTACAGAGAGAAAAGGCAGGAAAAGGTTCTCCTGAACCCCACCTGTGTGTGAGCCTGGATCACTGTGCCCTCACGGCTTACGTCCCTCCTGAGCACAGGTGATGCCCTGACCCTCTTCGCCTCTGCCCTCTTTTGTTGACCAGCAGGGGCTAAAGGACCACTTGGAAGAAGCTGGCATAGGGTATAGGGGAGGTCCCATGAGATGGGCCAGGAGGAAATGGCATGCCATGTACTTCATCCCAGTGGCTACACAGGTGACCCCATTGTAAGGAGACCCCCTACTGAGACACCCCCTAGACATGGCGCTCCCCCTTGGGGCAGCGAAATGACCAGTGGTCTCAGAAATGTTCATGAGACTCAGGTGGTTTGGTCTTTGCCCATCCATTTCACTTGTAAACTTTCATGGTGACTTTCCTGTCAGCACTCATATCTATCCAACTGAGATGTTGTTTTCTGGGCCCTGCTCATGCCCCGGAGTCTGTTCTAACCACCACCCCACAAGGATGGCTCGGCTTGGGCCCCACAACTCCAGGACCTTTTCATCTGCAAGTGAAGCTCCCATTTTCTGACTGCCCTTGTGGTGAGAATTAGGCACAGTTTTCTAGGTTAAACGGTTGAATTTGTTCAGTGACCCTGCACTTTTCCAAATTCTTCCAAACCCCGGAGATTTATCTAAATTATCTAACTTGTGAGAACAAGATCGCGCATGAGAGAAAAGTGCTTTCTCTTTTCGGAATGGGCGTTCGAGTCAAGGATTCACTTTCTTGGGGCAAGTTTGTGCTTTGACTTTTGGCTACACACTCAGCCAAAGAATGAGAAATATTAAATGAAAAGAGAGCTATAAAAATGTTTCAGTGTTGGAAACTCAATAAACATTTCCAGTTGGGTTTCATTCAAGGGTTAAATGAGTCTGCTAGAGATCGTGTCTCTCAATGGATGCAGAGACAGTTTTCTTTTTTCACATTGGGCAGGACTTTCAGGGTACTGCTTCCCAAGGTCTACGCTACATTGTGGGCAGCTGGGTTGGGTTTGGGGTCTTGGGGTTGGGGCAGAGCCGTATGGGATCTTAGGTTTGGAAACTGCCCTCTGTCAACCCCTCTCCTGCAACACAACACTGGGAATCCGAGCTCTGAAGTCTAGATCAATGGCAGGAACTCTCCCCAGAAGCCTGCAGCTGCTTGGCTCTCTCCCCGCACCACAGGGAGTGCAAATTTGGCAGAAGCTCCCCAGCACATTGATCTCAGAATCTAATGGGGCCAATTATGACTTGTCAGGCTCTGTTCTTTCTCCTTCCCTAGGATCTTCAGGCATTTAAAATACCCGTGAGCCAAATAAAGGGGTGTGCAATTGAAACCACCTTTCTGAAAAACTAATGGGTGCCACAGCCTCTCTCTACCCTGGAGCTTCCAACAACCTTGCTGTCAGCCCCACCCCCTCTGTTCGTTCAGTGAGCATTTATGGAGAGCACGGTAGGTATGAGGCTCAGTGGTAGGTTCTGTGGGAGACAACTATCTCTGGGCCTTCCTGTTGTCTGCAGAATCATCTTTACCACTAATTTTTCCCTCTTTGGTTAATCTCAAAGCTTCTGCTGAGAGTTGTGCCTTTCCACAAAGATCCGAGCACCCCTGGAGGGTGGCAGAACTGTGTGAAATGTTCCAAGCTGTGCTCAGTAGAAACATCCCATTAAATCTCTCAGTCTTTATCACAAGAACATTACAAGCTGTTCCCATCATATGCAGTCCAGCCAGAGTGAATGGCGCCAGCAGCATGGGGCTTATCAGACACCCCCTGCCTACTTCCTCCATTTAGACTTAGACCTTGAGGGGATAAACAATGCCACTCTGGCCTCACAGTGGTCTTGGCCATGGCAGCATGGGAGGGGTGTTTCTGTGTTCCTACAAGGTAAAATCTGCCTTACAGTCCTGTTCATCCATTTTCTCCCAGGGAGGATAAGAGTTTTGTCAAAAGCTGCAGAATGCAAAGATATGAGAGCTGGTATTCTTTAAACTTATTTGGGTTAAGTCTTGCAATGCTATCTCTGACTATGTCATTTAGATGCCTGTGGCCTCTGTTTCTCATGTAAACCAATGCTAGAAGTATGATAATACCTGACTTCAAGACTGGGTGTTATACGCAAACAATGAATCATGGAACACTACATCAAAAACTAATGATGTAATGTATGGTGATTAACATAACATAATAAAAAAAAGAGACATTAAAAAAAAAGATACACTACAAAGCTGTAGTAATCAGAACAGTATGGTACGGCACAAAAATAGATACATGGGTCACTAGAACAGAACAGATACGCCAGAAATAAGCCCATGATTATATGGTCAATTAATCTATGACAAAGGGGGCAAGAAAATGCAATGGCGAAAAGACAATCTCTTCAACAAATCGAGCTGGGAAAATGGGACAGCTACTCGCAAAAAGGGTGAAACTGGACCACTTTCTAACACCATACACAAAAAATAAACTCAAAATGGATTAAAGACCTAAGTATGAGATCTGAAACCAAAACTGCTAGAAGAGAACACAGGCAGTAATTTCTCTGACATCAGCCATAGCAACATTTTTGTAGACATGTCTCCTGAGGCAAGGGAGACAAAAGCAAAATTAAACTACTGGGACTACACCAAAATAAAAAGCTTCTGCACAACAGTGAAAATATTAACATGCTTTAGCAAGTCTCCAGGCATCATGCCTGATACAATATCTTGCACTTTATGTGCACTCGAAGAATATACTTATTGAATAAATACACTGGTTAGGACATGAAACATCGGGCATAAGAAGAGGATTATATGTTGGAGGTCAGAGTATGAGTTCGAATGTCAGAAATATCTGAGGGACAACCAGCATAGGTGACCCGTTGATAGCTGGAAATGTGAATCTATAGGTCAAGAGAAAGGTTGGGGAGGGCTGCCCCTCTTCTGGGAAGCCCACCTGTGGTTCGCCCTTCCCAAGCTCAGTGTGATATGCTTGTGTCTATGTCTCACAGTTATTATCTGTGATAATTCCCATTTATCTCCATCTTGACAGTGTGGGCTCCTTAAAACCAGGGGCTATGTCTTGACCAATTTTATCCCCAGGACCTAGAATGGTCCATGGTATAAGGCAGAGACTCAAGAATGTTTGTTGACTGAATTATCAAATGATGGTTATTTTTCAAAAAGTAAATTATTTTTCAAATCCTAAGCATTGTTCTTAACCTACCCTCTCCCCTTACATCCAAATTTTGACAAGATCTGTCTATTTTGCTCCTTTCTCTTGGGCCTCATGAAGCTTACCTGGGCTATGGCAACAGCCCCTGATGGATCCATCTAGTCTTGCCCCTGCTCCCAAATTCATCTTTAACTCCTCTCCAAAAGTGACTGTACTAAATGAAGATCTGCTTCAGGTAACTTTTCAGAGTAGAAGCCTGGAACAGCTCCTCATTTCTCTTGAGATAAAACCCAAACCACTTCCTGAGGCATGCAGAGCCCTTTAGAATCTTGCTTCAGCACACTGGCCCTCCTGCACCACCCCATTTACCAGGCTCTTGAGTCAGAGAAGCTTAGGTTTCCAGCCCAACTACTTCTTCACAAAAGTTCAAGGACAAGTTTGTTCATCTGGACAGCAATTTCATCAACTACAAAATGGGCAAGCTACCACAACTTACTTCTGAGATTATAATGAGGATCACATAAAAAACAACAACAACAAAAACATGCAAGGTGCTTAGGAGGGTAACTGGCCTATAGTGAGGGTTTAATAAATGTTTGCTATTACTTTTACTATTATGGACACCCTTTTCAAAATATTTCTTCCTCACTCTCCTTTGTGTTCTATCATATACTATTTCTCCCGTCTTCTCCTCTTTGCCTAATTAATTTCTCAAGATTTAAGATTTAAGACTCAACTCATATTTCATTTAATCAAAGAGGCCTTTCTTGAGCTTACCGTCCTGGGTAAAGTTTTACAGATTCCTCAAGAACTATTTGCCTACCTCTATTTATTCCAATGTTTTATAAGTAGTTTTGTTTTGTTTGGTTTTTAAGTAGACTCTACACGGGACATCAGCCCAACATGGGGATTGAACTCACGACCATGAGATCAAGATCTGAGCTGAGGTCAACAGTCAGACACTCAACTGCCTGAGCCACCCAGACGTCCCTATAAGTAGTTTTCTATAGTTAAGTGAATGAAAACGAGTTGTTGGACTCATCTACCTGTTCCACTATACCATGACCCTCACAAGCAAGAGGACATTTCACATGGTATCTAGCATATCACAAGTAGTCAATTAATGCTTTATATAGGGAAGAAGGAAGGGAGATAGGAAGGAAGGGAAAGAGGGGCCTTTAAGAGAGGTAGGGAATATGGGAGAGAAGGAGGTCTTGGCAGGAAGTCCTCCTTTTAACAATTAAATAATGTTCAATTCTAGAGATACTGAGATGATTAGCAAACAGACAGGTTTAGGGGCTGGAGCCCAGCAGAAAGACCAGGGGCAGGTAGAGACTTGGGAGATGCCGTATATGGGTGGTTGAAGGCAGGAGAGTAAGGCAACTGCCTTGGGACGATGTTCAGAAACAGGAGAAGTCAAGGAAAGATTGATTCCTGGGGGACACCAATATTTAAGGGGAGGCAAAAGCATGCCCAGCAAAGGAGAATGTGCTTCCTTCCCTGAACCTAAGTATGGTTTCGAAATCTCCCACTTGTGACCTGAATAACTAAGAACATTCCATCTCTCCTTCAAGGGGCAACAAACTAGGTTAAGTAAATGTTATTGAGTCATATGCCAAACAGCTGTGTCCTTCCCCCATCTGATTTCTCACCACTGTTCCACAGGAGACTTGGCCAAGTCTCCCCTCTCTCCCTAATTACAAGCTCTGTTCCCCTGCTCCTCCTACACCCCCACTCTTCAACCTTGGAGTCTCTCCCTATGCCGATCTTCCCATCTGAACTGTCCTCACTCTTCTTTACTTATCCAAAATCCTCAGCCTCCAGTGCTTTTCCTAAGATCTGCCCCCTCCATGAAACCTCCCTCAGTCATTCCAGTTCACAGTGACATCCCTGTTCTCTCATGTCTATGGATTTGTGGTACCCAACTTACACTGTCTTGTTTCTTGGCTTGGTTCTTCTTAAATCGACCCAACAGCTAGGTTGGCGCTCCTCCAGAAAAGAAGCTATGTCCTAAGACACAGTCTCATGTCTTAACTGCCCAAACTCGTAACTGGACAGTGTGTGCACAGTCTTGTCTCCCTTACTCTGAGAGCTTTTCCCCCACTGCCTTTCTAGAGACTTCTGGGCTGGCCCGAGAGTAGAGCTCAGACTTTGGCGTGGGTGGTCTGGCATCATCTGGATGAACAGGATAGCTACGGAACGGTAAAAGCTCTCCTGTGGCCTCAAAGAGTTGAAACACCTCCTATAGGGTTCAATTTCCAGAGAGGTAGCTCTTTCAAAGTCAAAGTTAGCAGAGATAATTCGTTCCTAAATCAGAAAGTTCAGTTAAGATCAGTCAAGTGCAGGGCAGAGAAGGGATGTTGGCAAACAGTGTTTTCTCTTTTAAATGGGTTAAGTTGGTGACTTAGGGACCCAAACAGGACTCTTAATCCTGATAATTTTGGAATCTGACATACAGAGTCTGGCTATTGGGGACAAACGTGCCCGTGGGCTGGGGAAGAGCAGGCTGGGTGAGCTCCAGGTAAGGCTGCTCCATCTGGTCATGGAGGAGGTGGTAGGTGTGGCCTCTTGGCTATAACTCTCTCCTGGGCCCCATACGCACACTCACACTATGTGCTGAACCAACCACAGGCAAGTCCCTGAAACCAAGACCTAGGACCAGGCCTCACAGCTAGCTTGAACTCTAATAAGTTCATAGAACAGTTTTCATTTCTTATGAAAATTCCTTTCAGAATGACCTATTTAAGGCCGACTCAGTCAGGGCCAGTCTTGCTTTGCCTCGAGTCTGCACTGCCAAGTGGAGCACGTGTCCAAGGAAGAGGGACAATCACATTAGCCTCCACTGGACGGTGATGTTGGTGTGCCAGGCAAGGTACTAGGGCATTTATGAACACTACCAGTGCCAGGAAAAGTGGGTGTCATTACCTCCGTTTTGCAGAGAAGCAAACTGGTTAAGGCAACCCAGACTTGTTTTCAAATACCAACTCCACCATTTTCATTTTTATTCACCCAGGTGTCCTGAGCACCTGGGCACCTGGGCACCTGGGTGGCTCAGTCATTAAGCATCTGCCTTTGGCTCAGGTCATGATCCCAGGGTCTTGGGATCGAGCCCCGCATCAGGCTCCCTGCTCTGCGGGAAGCCTGCTTCTCCCTCTCCCACTCCCCCTGCTTGTGTTCCCTCTCTTGCTGTGTCCCTCTCTGTCAAATACATAAATAAAATCTTTTAACTCAATCAATCAATCAATCAATCAATCAATCTGTCCTGAGCACCTACTGTGAGCGGAGCATTGATCTAGGAATGGAATGCCACATCAGTGAACACGACAGAGCAGATCCCTGCCATCACTAAGTTTATGTTTTGTAGAGGAGTGGAAAGGGAAGGGAGGGAGGGTCCGATCAAGCAAATGATAAGGTAATTCTAAATAGAGCAATTATAAATAATAACAGAAGGGTGAGGTTGGGAGAGGGGCCGGTAGCCACAAACGCTTTAGATACTAATGTGTCCTGGGTCACAAACCATTTACTTGCTGGAAAAAGTTATTTAATTTCTCTGGACCTTGGTGTTCCCATCTGAGCAGTGGGTATACTAATTGTGCCTGCTTCATGGTCACTGAAGGATTAAGTGAGCTGTGAAGTCCCAAGCACACTGTAGGTACTTGACAAGGGCTGGCTCATTGTTACTATTTGATTGAATGACTCACCCCAGATCACTCCCACTTACGGGTCACCTCCTGCCTTCAAGGACAGGGGGCTGGCAGCAAGGGCTGCCTTCTTTTTCTTTAGGCTTAGAGGAGGCACACAGGCTTTAGGGCCAGAAAGATCTGAGTTCAAATCCAGCTCCATCCCTTGCTATCTTAGTTGTGGATGTTTGTCATCTGTAAAATGATATTACTACCACCTAACTCTCCAAACTGGTGCATAGATTATTCACTCATGAGATGAACATTTACTGAGATCTCACCGGGAATGGTTCACATTTAGTGCACTCAATAGGTGAGTTTCCTCCTTCCTGATGATACGAAGGCCATAAAACTAGTACAGCCCAGGTTTTTATGATCTGGTCTCCCATGAGTTCAGAATAGGGTTATAGCACCTTTTGCCTGTGAAGCACTAAAAGAGAATGATGGCAAGTCTGGATAATGCCATCACATCTGGTGGGCGTGATGTTCATTCACTGGACACACATTTCTTAAGTGTCCTTTGTCTGCTATGTCTGAGGGTGTCAAGATGGCCAGAGCTCAGTCCCTGTCCTCCAAGTCTCATGGTCTAGTGGATAAGGCACACTTAAGAACAAAGGATGGCAACAACTTAGTTAGGGCCGTGTGAGAGGTGTCAGCAAGATAGTTTGGATGCACAGAGAAGAAACGTGCTTAATTCTGTCTAGAGAGGGCAGGGAAGGCTTTGTGGAGAAATTCATCCTGTGGATGAGTCGTTTTCCGGGCTCACTGAAATGCTGTAGAAAGGAGATGCTGCGGGCAGAGGTTAACAGCCTATACAAAGGCCAGGAAGGGAGACAGCACAGGAGTTCAGCGTGGCGGCAGCCCCAAGCAAGGTAGAGAAGTGAAACTGAAGGGAAACAGGGCTGAAAATGTGGGTGTCATCCAAGGAGCAGGGACCTCAGACAAGTGATGGTGAAGCTAATGTGTGCCCTGCAGGGCTCCCGACACTGTCAGGAGAACACATGAATTGTGAGGGACAAATGAATGAATGATCTATCTGACACTTGACATTTCATGAAGTGCTCTTGTGTATAGATTGTTTCACTTAAAAGATGGGGGAAATTATTGTGCTTTACCAAGGAGTTTTAAAAAATCTTTATCCATGGCATCATCCATGAAACCTGACATCATTCACCCGGAATCACTTTGTAAATAGTGGTATGTCAAGGAGAAGGTTTGAGGAGCTAGCCTCAGGTCAGCATCCTCCCAAACCAGCTGACAATCCTAGGGCGAACTGCCCTTCCAAAAATGGGCCAGTCTCATAAAGGTGCAGCATTACAGAGTTATCTCTGTGGTGATGAACAGTTCTGAACGTGTGCGGGACTAGATCCATTGATCTCTACATGTGGCGATGACACACATGCACACACACACAAGTACATGTAAAAACTGGCAAAATCTGAATAAGGTCTATAGATTGTACCAATGTCAGCTTCCCGGCTTTGATATTGTACCAAAGTTACATAAAATGTTACCTTTGGGGGAATCTGGGTGAAGGGTACATGGGACCTCTCTGTACTGTTTTTGCAATTTTCTCTGAGTCTATAATTATTTCAAAAATAAATTTTTTTTAAATGGATCAGGCTCAAAATGGGGTAGTTACCCTATGTATTTCACTGTTTACATTTGGGTAGGTAATAGGAAAATTAAATTAGTTAACACATACAAGAGCACCTAGAATAGTGCCTATTTATGTTTACTACCTTCAAATTCACTTAACCTACTTTCTTAGATGTTTATTTTTTTTACAACCTCCAGGGTCCTTCTGTTAAAGTCTTTGGAGATGGGCCCTAACTCATAATGACTTACCCAGTCCTGCTATGCCTAAGAGTAGTATTTCTCAGTCTTTAATTGCAGGAAAATCACCTAAGGCTCTTATTTTGAAATACAGGTTCTGATGTGGTTGGTCAGTTTGTCAATAGATAAAGTTTCTGGGAACTTTCATTGACAAGAGATGACATGAGCCTTCTTATGCAAGCTTCTGCCATAAATGTTTCTATAGCCCAGAAAGAGAGGATGTATTTGGGGAGCCCTGTGGAAAGATGGTGAATCCCCAGGTGACTGATGTAATCCCTGCCTTCCCAAGCCAGAAAAGGCACTGGGAAGGTAGGTTCCATTGCTTCGCACATACTATCTCATTAATTCTCATTTGTGCGTTCCATTACTGTGGCCTCCACCCCAATGCTATGCTGGACTCTGAGAAAAGAAAGAGGAGTAAGGTGTGCCCCCTACCCTCAAGAAGCCTCCGTGGAAGGTATATAATCACAAGGCAGTGTCCTGGGTGCTAGCAGAGGGACCCATGTGCTCTGAGAGCCCAGAAAAGAGGGTTTCAGTCAGATCAGGGATCAGGGAGGACTTCCCAGAGAGAGTGACCCTCTCACTGAATCTGAAAGACACTAAGAATTAGCCAGCCAGGTGACAGGAGAGGGAGGGAGGGAAGCATCCTGCCAGGCAGGGGAGACAGTATGATCAATGGCTCAGAAGTCTGAGAGATGAGAGCACCTGCTCGGAACTCACCAGAGGTAGGTGTGCCTGGGACAGGCCTGCTTGTGACACAGTGCTGAGAGATTCCTCGAGAAACATGGCCAATTTGCTTTCGGAAGTTCTGGACGAAATAAAACTGGACCAATGTTTCTGCACAGGGCATCTCAGAGCTGTTGGTATGTTCTTCACATCACAAATGTCCCAGAGGGATTATCAGATACAGCATTTCCCACCTTGTGGTATAGAAACCCTTTGCTTTAAGACATCGTGTGGGGCACAGATTCTCTCCAACATGCTTGAGAAACACTGTGCCACACAGACAGGGTCTGACCACGACAACATAAAGATATTTTCCAGGGGAAAAAAAAAAAAAAAAAAAAGATATTTTCCAGGGGATCCAGAGTGCTAGGTAACCCTTACTTTTTCTAGGGTTTCAGGGCCAGCTACTGAATCATGCTGCATTCGTCAAAAGTATTCTCCCCCATCAGTGTCTACAGCAGGGCGGCAAGGGCTCAGCAACCTCTCCTTCTCTTAGCACCTGGGCATCTGCCTGAGCCATGGGGCCAACTAAGCGGCCCACCTCCTCTTGCTCCACCAACTCACCTTCCCAGCTTTCTGCCAAAATTAGAGACAGCCATGGCATCTCACTGTGAAATGTTTTGAGTAATTCGGTGATTACTCAAAAGGAGAACAATGAAAAATCAAAAATTAATCAAATCTTGAAATATAACCAGGGCTGGGGAATTGGTGAAATTGTATTTTGTTTTCATAATTTCATAATTAGAGCAGGACTGATGATTTTATTTTATATATATTATGTGTTACATATTTTAGAATGCTGGAGGGGGCAGAAAACACTCTGGAGTCAGTTTGAGCCCTGAAAGAAGATCATAACAAATCACAAGCTTAATCCCCACCCCCACCCCCTCTACTCCTGTATGCCCCTCCCCCACAGTCCTCATAAAGTCTTCCAACCAAGAAACAGATTTCTCATATGCCTTAGAGTAGAATTGACTGCCTCGGTTCTCCACCAGCCCTTCCTTGATTATCAGTTCACTAAATATTTATGAGGGCTTTTCCAAGGTACAAGCGCTCTGAATTCAGTCCCCACGGCCACCACACCAGTGAAATGTGTGACGTCCGGGTTCACTCTTGCTTCACTAGTCCTGTCTACAGGCCATCTTAGCCTACACGGACGTCAGGTTTTATACTTCACGGTTTTTATTCTTTCAAACAAATGGTAAATACTGGCGGATCCCAGCTAAGGAGAAGATAGTGTCTACCTGGAATATAGAAAAAGACAAGAGATTCGTCAAAGAATACGGCACCTTCCACATTTTGAGGTATAATCTTAAGTGGCAGATTTAAAGCATTGTTAGGTTAGAATTACAAAAGCATGGATGACCACAAGACGGGTAAAGGATGGAAGAGCCACCTCGGTAACTGACCTGGCTGGGAGTGGATCGTACCTCACTCATTTCTTAGCTTGATAATTAAAATAATGTTTGCTCTCTACTCTCTCATGAATTCAGCACTCTGCTGAAAAGCTGTGTCCCCGACGAGCATCTTTGAGGAACTTGGGGTATGGGAAGTAACAGGACACCAGAATGTGATCCTAAAATTCAGGTCTGAAAACCTTTTCCACGGTGGGGGCAGAGGAAGGACCCAGAGCCCTAACACCAAGCATCCTCTCTACACCTCTGCCTTCCAGAGGAGTCTCTACCACTCAGTCCCATGGCCTTCATCCTCTTCACTCGGTACCACTAAATACACACAATCTGAACTATCTTCAGGGTCATTAGACAGAAAGCCTAGCCCTTCCTTTCATAATTTCGGGGAGTTTCATGGCTGTGACAAGAGAATGAGGACGGACACACACACACACACACACACACACACACACACACACACACAGGCCTCTGTGCCTGTTCTTTTTATAGGATGCAGCACATCTGTTCATTGTAAGGCTGCAGAAACCTAAAACCCAAAATGTTGATAGAAACAGATATGTTTTATTCCATGTGCTAAAAGAAAAATTAATGAGGCAAATACTGTTTCTATGGCCAACTTGGGATGGAGAAAGTGACAACCTCCATCTATATCATTGCAATCTTGAGGCAAGAAATGAGACTAGAGAACAAAGTCGTCTAATTTTAATTCCTTTGAGAGAAAAACTGCAGATCTATTTAGGAAGCAGTCTTCTGGGGGCTGTGGAAAAGCATTCCAGAAATAAATACGATTCCTCCACGAATGAGTGAGTGTAGGCACTCACTTGAGGTCCAGCCCCTTCCCAGGGCCCGTCCCTAAGTCATGGATGAGTCAGAGGTGGCATAAGGCACCAGGGAGAGGGTTGGGCCAGGAGCCCTGCAGCAGAGTTGTCAGGTTTGTTGGGTTTGAGCCAGGATGGAAAGAAGCTGGGCTTCTTTCCAGGGAGGGGCTTTGTAGGATTAAAGCTCCTCTCGGTGCCTAGAATGGCATGAACTCCAGCCTGGGAGTCTGAAGGCTACACAGCAGTGTGAGGGTTTGGAGTCTCCTCACACCACAGACACTGAGCCTTTGACTTTCAACAAATGGACTAAGCCTGCAGATTCGTGAAAGGAGAGAGGAACAAACTGAATGGTCTGAAAACCGTGGGGTCCCAGCAGAAAAGGGTCAGCCCAGGTCTTGATGGACGAAGCACGGAGCAAGACTGTAATATAACTGAGCTCCCAGGACAGGGCTTCTGTTCCTGCCTTTCTAAGTCCACTGTGGTGTTTGCATGACGTTAGGGAGAATGACTGGAACTGGAAGGAAATGGGTGGGCAGGGACATGGATGTGAGTAAGTTACAGCAGGCAGGGGTGGGAGGGCTGCGCCTGGGTCATCCCGTAGTGGGAGTGGGCCACTGAGTGGATGCTGGAAAGGGGATGATGAGGTGCTGGAGACAAATTTAACAGGCTTAAACATTTGGCATGAGAATGCCATGGGGTAGGAAGGGGCATCATTCGAGTGGAGTTGTCCATTCATTGATCACGCATGTGCTAGGTCATGGACAGCGCACACACAGACCCCAGAACGGACTGGGCTGGCCTGCCTCCCCCAGCAAGGACTGGCCTCTGTGAGCCCCTCCCCCAACACTTTCAGACAATAGAGGGGGCTGTGGGTCTCTGAGAGCTGGAGTACTGCCCCTCCCGAGTTCCCCCATGCACCCAGCCAGAGGCTCTCCCCCTGCAGAGGGAGATCATCTGTGTCCTGAGACAAGGCCAGAACTGAACTGATTAGTTTATTAATCCTTTAAAATCAACTCCAGCTCCCAGAGTGAGAAACCAAAAAACAACAAATTGCCTCCCGCTTTTTCTTTTTTTAATGGAAACCCGAAGAGGAAGAACAAATTCCCTGAGAACCACTAAATTTGTCCTCATCTTACTGGGGACTCCTACCTTCTTGTACCAAACTTTCCTAAAAGCCCATGTGCCCTTTCAAATTCCACCTGCTGTGCACCTAGGAATGGTCTAAGCAGCTCCTCATTCCTCTGAACATCCACTGGGAGACAACCCAGCGACTTTAAAAATCCTCCCAGGGCCTGAGGCAAAGCCTGCATCTGCTTAGAGTCTCGATGATGACAGTGGGAGCCCCGGGACATCCGGGTTACCCACTGCGCTAATGGCTACAGTGGCAGGCTCTGCAGGCAGGGCTGAGCTCTTGCGGCATTTTCCCCAAGAAATAGCTCAATTAAATAAGAAAGAACCAAATCTATAAAATGCAAAAATAGTTCAATGCAAAAATGCTTCCGCCACTGGGAACTGGAAAGAGTTGCAGCTCCAGAGACAATTTTATGGGGTCTCCTGGCATTGTGGGGCTTATCAAAATCATAGATCACAGACCTGAGGGCTGGAGGGAATTTCAGCCCTACTTCCCTTATTCTCCCTACTACCCTAAGTAAGAGAGTCACTTTAATCTCTCAGTAAAAGACAAGATGGTAGGAGAGGCTGCACTGTCGCCATGACCCTGAACCGACCCCCATCATGCCCGCACGCTTCCTCACATTTCCGATCTGATGGCCCCCAGGCCTCCATGGGAGTCCATTTGATGGTTTCTCTGTCCTCAGTGAGGGTTCCTGTGCTTTATCAAAACCCGCCCTGTGTCGGGAAAGCTGCCTTTCCTCCTGTCTTCTTCTTCCCTTTTCCACCAGCTCTCACCTCTCAGAGAGGAGAAACCATCCGTTCTCTCTGTGATTTCCCATTCCTCCCGTTCTGTGAGTCTTCTGGTACTTCTATACCAGGCTCTGAGCCAGACAGCTGAGATTGACACCCGGCCCAGCTTTTGTACTAGTTATTTCGCCTCGAGCAAATTCTCCTTGACCCACCACCAGCGTGCCCCCAGGTCTGGGGAAAAGTCTCATACTCGTTGCAGACGGAGAGCTGTCCTGGCAATCTTGAAGTCTGGGTTGTGGTCTCAATTCTAGGATAACAGGATGTATAGGCTTGGGATGATCTCTAAATTGCTCTGATTCTCACCATATTCCCTTTTAAGTGGAAATAAATCATACTCATTTCACAGGGTGGTTGGAAGGATTAGCAATGATGATGGAAAGGCTTTGCTTCTGTAAAGTACAGAAGCCATGCAAGGTATTAGCTTCATTATTATTCCACCATATTGTCGAGGTCTCTAACATGGAACCTGGGTAAGTTGTCCCTGTGTTAGGCAGCACCCAACATATGACTTCCTTCTCTAAGGATTGATCTCTTTTACAGACTGGCCTGGGGAATGACATTTCTCTTCCACAATCCTTCCCTCCTAGTCAAAAGTCATTGACCACAGGTGTGGTCACCTGACCTAACCAGGTGAATCATATTCTCTCACCAGGGAGTTTAGAGTTAGGATTCGGAACCCCTCGTCAATATCTGATGCTCACTTCAACTGAAGACATATAAATGTGGAAGACAAGGAGTGGTTATATTTGGCCCATACACAAAGAAGCAGAAAAAGAGAGAAGTATGAAGCAAGCACCTGCATTCACCTACTTTTGCATCCAAGGTCCAGGCTCTGGAACTATGAACGCTGCAGCAGAAGATGAACCGATGAGTCCTGCATGGCCTACGATGGGTCCAGGGTGAGCTGGCACTTGGGCAAGGGACAGCATGCAACATGAACATTGTCCAACTAGGGAAATGATCAAACATCCCCCCTACCACCACCACCTTCCTGGCTAACAGGAGTGACTGCTGACTCTTTCCTGATCAGTCTTAGCCTGGGTCTAGTCTTCTCTTCTTCTAGACAAGCCCATGTATTTCAAGCCACCTTTAAAACAGTGACCAGCTCTCCCCATAGATGACTCTAGGCATTTTTTAGAACGTCATTGCCAAGAATTTCAACAGTGCAAAGGAAACCATTCTATACTGTTTGAACTCCCCTGCCTTTCTCTTTCTCCGTCACAGCCTCACAGCTTAATTGTTGCTAATAAAAAGTCCATTCATATGTCTTAGTGCTTCTGAGTAAAGCAATAATGGGAGTCCTGGTGCCCTGCTTCTCATCACAAGAGAACAGGGTATAATTTCTTATATTTAAGGAGATCTAATTATCAGGAAAAGAATAACATTCCTCTCCCTGTTACAATATATTCCCTTTTGTATCTTGATGAAAAAAATAATTAGTGCATAAAAATCAATATGGAGCTCTTTTTCTGCATACAAACACCAATACCTCCCTTAACAAAAGAAGGGGAAAAAAATCAATATTAAAACAAAGGAGAAACTGGATGGTTGATGTCTATGACTTTTTCAAATTCAGAAGAATTTTTCACATACAGAAACCTCTTAATTGAAATCTCTCTTCTGTTCAAGTTGGCATTCATCAGTTATGATGACAATAAATGCTTTCTATTCTGGATGAAAGCAAACGTTCTCTGATCCCTAGAGCGCAATAACGGAACATTCATTTTTAGGTTGTGGGACATTGATCTCTCCTGAAAAAAAGTGTACAGTTTAAGAAGCAGAAACTGTTCCTTTCTGGTCACCCCTTCTCTGCTGGAGTTCTAGGGATAGACCTCCCATTTCCAAATGAAAAGCCTCACTTCTTTATGTTTTTTCTTTGGGTTTTTTAATAAGATTTCAGTTTTTAAAAGGTGATTTCTTGTGGATTCTAAATATCATTTCCCACTAAAAAGATTCAGACCTTACATAAAAAAACAAACAATAACCACAACAAAACACAATACAACAAAACAAAAACATAAACACTGATTCCAGGACTCAGGAAGTAAAAGCCCAGGGGGACCTACAAGCCTATGAAATCTCGTTGTACCAGAGAGCAAGGAAGTGCTCGGAGACTATGGGGCTCATGCCGAAAATATTAAAAAAACAGCTTACAGGGCCCACACTGGCCAAATCAAATTTAAAAAAAAAAAAGATGCATGTCCATAGTAGTAGTCAACACAAAGAAAGAGAGCAGTGTCATGGGACAGGGAGGAAAGCCCTCCTTTACAGAAGAATTCCAGGTAAATAAAAGTGGGATGAATCCCAGAAATAGAAAATGGCTGTTTTACGTCCTTAAAAGGATAATGGTTTCAGGTAAAGACCATGGACCCCAAGGGGTCAAAGATTGTGAGGAAGCAGACTGTTTGGCCAGTACTAAGTATCAATCCATATTTTAATTACTAATTACCAAAAGGACAGTAGATCTTTAGGATGGAATGATCGGGTGGCCGCTACCTTACGCACAGGACCCAGGAGGGCATCATTTATGGTAGGGCAGCCTGAGGGCATGCAACACAAAACACAAAACAGCACCTGGGAAGGTGCTTCACTGATGGGAAAGACGGGGGATATAAGATGAGATGAAGTGACACACAGGACACAATCAGGAAAATCCAGAGCATCGGGCATTCTATAAGAAAACTGGCCTGACTTCAAAAATTCAACATCATGTCAAAAAAGAAAAACATCTAGATTAAAAGAGACTAAAACCTCGCAACAACCAAACATAGCTTATGAGCCTTGATTGAATCCTGGTTGGAAAATAAATAGCTATTATACATATTTTTGGACTAATGGGAAAATATGAGCATGATTGGATATCAGAGCATTACTGTGAATTTCCTTAGGGATGATAATGGCCCGTGATTTTGAGGAAAATGTCCTTATTCTCTGGAAATACATGCCCAAATATTTGGGAGTTAAGTGTCATGCTCTTTGCAACTTAACTTTGAAAACGGTTCCAGGGAAAAGGAGGGGAAGGAAGGGGATTGGGTGAGAGGAAGTAACAACTCTGGCAAAATGTTATGAATTATTAAATCTAAGTGGAGGATCTGTGAGGTTTTATTGTTCTTTCAACTCTTCTATTGCTACCAGTTGAGCTCTCCAGGAGGCCATTTCTGGGATGGAGGTTAGCATGGGGGTGTTTATTAGGGCATGCTCTCAGGATCATCACTGTTGGAGGAAGGAAGGAAGCAGGATTGGGCAGAGGAAGGAGTTGGACTGGGTTTTGCAAACACAAGGACTCAGCTGAGCTGATCCTTCTGGGACTGTGGAGCAGGGATGGCTGTTCCTGGTTGGTCCCTGTCAGGGTGAGGGGCAGGGCTGTTACTCCCTCTGCCCCCAACCCAGGATGTCAAATGACTGACTTCGGTTCTGAATGGGGGATCTGGGTGACACAGCAGAACACTCATAAATTTGAAATGTTTTGTATTAAAAGGTTGGGGTTGGGGATGTAAAAAAATTGATTTGCCCTGAAAACATTTGATAACCACCTGCCTACATTCATTTCATCCTTATAAAACACTTCAAGAATAATGATTGGCATCCCTATTTTAGAGATGAGGGAACTGAGGCTAAGTCAAGTCACCAGCCCAAGGTAAACGTTTGGGCTGGAATTCAGATCCAGGCGGTCTGACATCAGAAGTGTGGGGTTAACCCACTGTACTATTATACTCCATTATTTCGTTCAGTCCCCCTGGAAAACATCCTCTCCTCAGAGTCTCCCCATTCCTGCCTGGTCCATCTGTCTTACTGTCCCAGTTGCATGAGAAGGAGTGGTTCTCATCTGGTGGCCCAGTCCATTTACAACGATTCCAGATCTTCCTCCACAGAAATCATTTCTTCCCCATTCCAAGCCTGTTCCCATCTCATTGCATGAGGAAGGAACCCACCTGCGCTATTTTAGCCTCCAGGTGGCCCTTATTTCAGAAGGGCCCTTTGCTTCCACCAAGGAAAGTGGCCAACAGATGTGTTTTTAAAGACCGAGTGTCACTGGCACATAATAGGAACTTGAGACATGCTTATCAGAGGGTTGAATAAAGGGAGCTTTACTGGATGCAGTAGGGAATCTTGCATTTTAAAGGAGACATTCAGGGAAACTTTTTGCCGATCTTTCATGAACATCAATGTTCTTACTTCATGGTTCTATGACAGCTCGTGTGTGTGTGTGTGTGTGTGTGTGTGTGTGTGGTGTGAAGTAAGAAGTAGAAAGCTCTATCCCTCTGTCACAAAAACTTAAGGGGGCCCCAAATCATGGTCACTTGAGCCTCGAAGTGTTAAGAATTCAGTAAGGCAGCTTGTTCGGTCCACACACGTCTTTTTTCTCCCCATTGTGCCCACGTGTCTCCAGAATACCCAGACTGGGACACATCTCCAAGAAGCCCCCTGGAACCACTGCTTGCTCCCTCTGACCCTCAGGGTTATCATGGAGTCTGGCTGCTCACGTCTTGCTCTTTTCCTTCTGGTGACTCCTCTCTCCAGAATCCTATCATTGCTCTTAGATTTAGCCTCTAGGAGAATCCACTCACACATGTATGTGGTCTCCCACACAATCTGTATCTGAACCTCAATTATAGATGTACTTTTGTTTCCACTTCTCCCCCTCAAAGGACTCTATTTCTCACCTCTATCAGTACATGCACTAAGGGGCTGGGAAGAGGTCATCATCATTATATGTGCTGTGTATGCATATAGGTATATGCACGCGTATACATAGCCATTTGCACATACACACTTATAGATGCAATTCCACACATGTAAAATGAATGATAGTTAGCTCTCAAGTCTTCCAATCCCCCTACACAGATGGAACAGCTCTGCCTTATAGGTTCACTCTGAGCACAGTTACATTTCTGTAATAACTCAAAATTTTAGCATAATTTATCTGTCCATATGTTTGTCTTCCCCATAAGTCTGAGAGCTCCTATGGGTAAGAAGCCTTAGAGCTTTCTTATTCTTTGTATTCCCGGGGCCTGGTAAATAGGCACAATGCTGTTGTGTGCATTAATAAAAGAAGCAATATCAGTCGGTCAACCATATTATTAAAGGGAGACTCAGTCCAGTAGGACATGTGAGTGTAGCAAAGGGTTCTTACGTTTTCCTACTTCCTACCTACACAAACCTGGACCGTATTCGGACTTCCAGAAAGATTTTTGTTCTTTTTAGAATGGAAATTCTTGAAATAAAAAAAAAAATCCTTCATTTGTTCTACACAGAGACCAGTGATGCTAAGAACTTCCTAATTGATATTAATCAGAAATTTTATTCATGGCCTAATTTTCAAAAATTGCTTTCCTGTACCATCCCTCAAGTGTATGCATATATATGTTTTTATACACACATTCTAGTTTGTAAGCTCTTCATAGAGAGGACTGGTCAATCTTCATACTACGATCTCAGCATATGGCCATATTAATCAACATTAAATTATAAGTAACTATAGCTGTCACTTTAGGACACTGCTTTGGGAACAGCTGTTAACTAATGAACAAAGAGCTCAGATATCAACCATAGGACGTTATCTATGGCTGTCTTGAAACACCTGGCACTGTGATTATTTGCTGGAGCAGGTCTTTGTAGTAGTAAAAGTATGCAATGGTTGGTTCTAATTTGTTTTATGTGATAGCTTCTAAAGGATTTCTGGTACACACACAGCCCTTCTCCTCTCCCCATACCCCTCCAGGACCCTATCGCTTTCCACTGGTATCTCTCAATCTGGCTAGAGCTCCGTGGCCTCTTGTGTGCTTTTCTCCATACCTCACTCTGTGGCACCAGGAGGAGGGCGGAGCAGCTTCAACCTTAGAGATGATGGGGATCAAAGAAACTTGGATTCCTAAATAGCAGTGAGAGGAAGAGCTAGGAAAATGAGGGGAGAGACAGATGGAACTAAGGCTGTTGAGGGCTTATCATTGTGCCAGGTATGATGTCAGACATTACACCTGTTATTTAGTCCCCTGAAAAATGTTACATATTGTCTTCAGTTTACAGAAGAGAAAATGAGGTTTTAGTTTCCCACATCACACAACAAGGATGTGGCGGAACCCAAGCCAGCCATCCCTGATCCTCTTCAAGATACCCGGCTGGGAGCCCTGATTTTTTTTTTTTTATTTCCTTTATGCCTCTTTTTTTTTAAATTTTTATTGTTATGTTAATCACCATACATTACATCATTAGTTCTTCATGTAGTGTTCCATGATTCATTGTTTGTGCATAACACCCAGTGCTCCACGCAGAATGTGCCCTCTTTAATACCCATCACCAGGCTAACCCATCCCCCCACCCTCCTCCCCTCTAGAACCCTCAGTTTGTTTTTCAGAGTCCATCGTCTCTCATGGTTTGTCTCCCCCTCCGACTTATTCCCCTTCATTCTTCCCCTCCTGCTATCTTCTTCTTTTTCTTTTTTCTTAACATATGTTGCATTATTTCTTTCAGAAGTACAGATCTGTGATTCAACAGTCTTGCACAATTCACAGCGCTCACCATAGCACATGCCCTCCCCAATGTCTATCACCCAGCCACCCCATCCCTCCCACCCCCCACCACTCCAGCAACCCTCAGTTTGTTTCCTGAGATTAAGAATTCCTCATATCAGTGAGGTCATATGATACATGTCTTTCTCTGATTGACTTATTTCACTCAGCATAACACCCTCCAGTTCCATCCACGTCGTTGCAAATGGCAAGATCTCATTCCTTTTGATGGGAGCCCTGATTCTTACGACTCACTTCCCACTGGAGGCGCAACCTTGAATAACTTCACTGAATGAAGCATTTTGAGTGTTTTTCCCCTGAGTATTTTATTTATTGTCACATAACATCCTGTATTAATAAATCACACAATCTATATCTCTTTCTACACTGGTAGAGAGTAGGCTATCACATCTCCCAGAGAGATCGCTCTCTCTCTCTAGCTTCAATTGGTGGAAAAGAATATCTTTCCCTTAACCCCACTTTTGCTCAAAGTCTCAGTTAAAAATCACTTGATTGCAAATTAAAAAACAAATCACCCTCACTCCATCTTGTCCAGACAAAAGGAACTTAGAAGGAGACACAGGGGTCTAATGGAACCCAAGGTCAGAAAGTACAATCAGTCCTCAAAAGGGCCTAGAACCAGAAACTGAAGAATCAGTAGCAAATAAATCAGGTTCTCTCTCATTCTCTCTCTCTCCCTTCCCCTTACTCGCTCTATACATCTGCATCATCCTTTGCCTTCTCCATGCATTTGACCTCTGTTTGGGCAAGTACTTGACTCATGTACAATCTCTCATCTCAGCTGTCCATCACTTCTCAGTTCGAGCATCTCACCCAGCCCTTAACCATGTCTCTAGGTCCCACCTGTAAATTCTCAGAAGACAGAATCTGATGGGCCTAGCCTGAATCACATGGTCACCACAATTCCATCAGTGGTGACCACAGAGGCAGGTGACTTGCCTCACGGATCTCTGCTCTCTGAGAAGGAGGTGTGGGCAGTTTCTGAGCAGGGTGTGGGAATAGGGAAGGCATGATTAGAGGAAGAAATGACTGGAAGTTGGGGATAGCATGAAATACGGTAAGGTGTGAGTATTGTCAGTGATAACTGAAGAGCCCAGAACCAGAGGAGACTAAGCAGAGGATCCGTACTAGCAGAGCTGCTAACAATGCAATGACCATGGTGAGAAATTTCTGGGCCATGAATGTTTTAACCCAAAGTTATATTTCTGGCCTTTTTGATTCTTTGATTCCATTTCTTCCAGTCAATATTTGACCCATTGTGAAATAACAAAATCCTGGAAACAACCTGAAGGTCTGTCGCTATGGAAATGGTGAATTAAATTCTGGAATAGTCATCGTACAGAATACTGTGCATCTCTTAAAAGGAATGAGTTGGATCGATATGTATTAGCTGAGAAAATATTCAGGATTTTATTAAATTAAAAAACACTGCAGAATAATGTATATAATATCCTAATTTATAAAATAACAACAACAAGAACAACTACAAAGCAAAGTTCTAGCCAGCTACAAAGGTGTAGATATGTGTAGGTGAGTAAGGATATACCAAACTGTGAACACTGGTTACTTTGGGGGCTGGGGAAGGGGGATTAAGGAGTGAAAATGGTCGACAATTAATGTTTTCTTTATATACTTCTGAATCATTTGTTAGAAAACCCACATGCCATCCTTGTAATTTTTTAAGTTTATAAATGAAGAAGAAAGGTTTTTTTAAATTCTATATTCAAGAGCCCATCTTAAATACTACCATTTCTGGCCTTTTTGGATCCCCTACCTACACATGGGTGCTTTGTGCAAACTCCCACAGAACATGGACTTCTCTTATGATTCTGATATTCTGCCTGGAATGATAGATGGTACCTATTTCTCTTCACCTTACTTACACTGTAACTCCATCAGGGAGCCATTTTTGGACACCCCCCACAAAAAAAAACATCTAAAATGGTATATTATACAGAAGAGATACCTGGGAAATCTTTACTGAATAGGATTAATTCAATACTTAGAATTGTTCCAGCATGTCCTGTATGTTGTCTTCAAAAAGGTAGATTCTTTCTAAGAATTTGCCTTGACCTGTAAATGCAGCAATCTCTAAATCTATAGTACAATGCCATATTATTTTCTAGCCATTTCAAGGTAATTTATATTTTGGTTCATAATTTGAGGGGAAATCAAATGAGTCATTTTTTTTTTAATATTGTGAGCTGATAAGTCAGTGAACTCCAAGCCACCATATGTCTTTAAAATTAATTTGGGGCACCTCAGCTGACCTTGGCAGGCACAGTCCAGCAGGCCTGGGGCTTGAAAAACCAAAGCAGTGATTCACACTGACAGAGATGAAATGGCTCATGTCAAACACTTCCAAATTACACTCATGCTTGACCTGCTATTCTCCTTCTGAATGAACCTCTTTACTGGGAAACCATCATTCAAGGGACATATAGTTAAACATTTAATAAATCCATAATCAAAATCCAGGAGCATAATTAAACCTTCGATGAAAGTGAGAGAGGGTGGGAGCAGAACCCACAGGTAGAACACAGAGAACAAAGGCAAGGGGTAGGGAAGACGCTTGTGTTGAGACTGTGGTCAGAAATTCTGAGACTTTCAGTTGTCCTTTGGACCATGCTTTCACGTAGCTCTGGTGGCAGCAAGTTTATAGGGAACTAGAGACTAATCTCAGTGGACATTAAGAAGCTCCTGAGGAGTTAGACCGAGGCACTGTCAATAATGCAGGCACTTGAAGTTGACCTTGAATTCACCCATTGCCATACAGCAAGAATAATATGTCTTCGTGCAATATAGACTTAATAATAAAACATCATACCCATAAAGATTACTAGAATAAGAAAAGACCTGGCGAGAAGGGATTAGATAATGTATACCAAATAGGGCACACTGAGGGAGAATGTAGTGCGGGCAGCAAGGTACAATGAGGAAACAATGGAACAGGGGTCCAGAGACCTGTTTCTGCCTCTGCCACGAAGATCCCCATTTGTGACCTTGAACGTATCATTCCAGATCTTAAAAGTCTCATGGGGATGTTATTTGTTCCTCATGCTACAATGTGCAAAAGAATCATCTGGGCAACTTGTTAAAATGCAGAACCTGATTTAGTAGATCTGCGGAAGTTTTGCATCTCACAAGCTCTGGAGAGATCCACAAACCACACTGAGAAGCAAGGAATTCGACGATCACCAGATTCCCTTCCGGCTCTAAAATTCTCATTGCTAAAACAGCATCTCCACCTTCTCATGTAGACCTCTCTGAGTACCCCCTGTTCCAGCAGAGAGTGGCCTCTGTCTTCAGAGACTCAGTCTGTTTTTGTTCCCAATTTAACGGTGCCACAATTCTCATCACTTGGGATTCTCCTCTTCCACCAAATAAAGGGGAATGGAAATTGAACAACCCATCCTTTCTTATCTTCTAAGCTTAGAGACAAGCACATAGCCCCCCTTTTTTTAAATTTTATTTTATTATGTTATGTTAGTCATTAGTTTATTATGTAGTGATCCACAATTCATTGTTTTCATATAACACCCAGTGCTCCATGCACTACGTGCCCTCCTTAACACCCATCACCGGGCTAACCCGTCCCCCCACCCCCCTCCCCTCTAGAACCCTCCGTTTGTTTCTCAGAGTCCATCGTCTCCCATGGTTCATCTCTCCCTCCGATTTCCGCCCCCTCATGTTTCCCTTCCTTCTCTTAACGTCCTCCCTGCTATTCCTTATGTTCCACAAATAAGTGAAACCATACGATAATTGACTTTTTCTGCTTGACTTATTTCACTTAGTCTCATCTCCTCCAGTCCCATCCATGTCGATGCAAAAGTTGGGTATTCATCCTTTCTGACGGCTGAGGAATATTCCATTGTGTATATGGACCACATCTTCTTTATCCATTCATCTGTTGAAGGGCATCTCGGCTCTTTCCACAGTTGGGCTATTGTGGACGTTGCTGCTATGAACCTTGGGGTGCATCTGGCCCTTCTTTTCACTACATCTGTGTCTTTGGGGTAAATACCCAGTAGTGCAATTGCTGAGTCATAGGGTAGCTCTATTTTTAATTTTTTGAGGAACCTCCACACTGTTTTCCAAAGTGGCTGTACCAACTTGCATTCCCACCAACAGTGTAAGAGGGTTCCCCTTTCTCCACAACCTCTCCAACATTTGTTGTTTCTTGCCCTGTCCATTTTTGCCATTCTAACTGGTGTAAGGTGGTATCTCAATGTGGTTTTGATTTGAATTTCCCTGATGGCTAATGACGATGAACATTTTTACGTGAGGAGATTTTTCTGTTTGTCATTTGGAAAATTGACAAGGGCAAGTGACAAACACTTCAACCAACTTGTTGATATTCTAGACATTTCTTTCCACTGCTTTTTCATACATATATATGTATGAATATATATATGTCTGTATGTATACACACACACACACACACACACACACAGATACATGTTTTTTCGAAATGGGAATTATAGTGAATATATAGGTTCATGCTCACTACCAAATTGTATTTTCTCATTTCACGAAAAACTTTGAAATTGTGATTTTTAATGACTTCACAATTTTCCATAAGAATGTCCATTACTCATATGGCAATTGTTGGACAGTTAAGTTTTTTGTTGCAATTTTAAATAATATGAAGGTAAAATCCTTACTGTTTTTATAGCTACTTGTTAAATATCTACAATGTGCCAAACACTGTATTAAATGCTTTACATATATCATTTAATCCTCGCAATGACCTTTCCAGATGAGTATTATTATAATATCCGTTCTATTGAGAAGGAGACTAAGACAGAAAAGTCACATGACTTACTCTGGATCACAGCACTAGTCAGTGGCAGAGGTGGAAACACGCTCGGGTCTATCCAACTCTAAAGCCAAGCTCATTACCACTGTGTGGCACCTCCTTGTACATAAACCCACAGGTGCCTCTCTGATTATTTCATTAGGATATTTTTTTTTGTTTTTGTGGGATAAATTATTTTCATTTAATTGCAAAAGTGATACAGGCTCAGAGAAATAACTGAGGCAATGCATAGATGTAAATAAAAAATCTACAACCTCCTTTCTCTCCCTTCTCTGATTTCTTAGTTTCATTTCCTTTCTATGTGTCTTCTATGCTAAAATAGCACATGGAAAGGCAGAAATCATGTGGTTTTCACCATTTCATCCCTGGCACAGAACTAGCTAAACATGTGTTGAAAGGATAAATGAATCACTGAATACTGTAAAAAAAAAAAAAAAATGGAGCCTTACCATACATTGTTTCTCTGAAATTGTTATTTTCACTTAGTAAATCTCAAAGAACTTTCCAAGGCACAACATATAGATATAATTATTTTAAAAATAACTGCATAATAATCCATGATATGGATATACTGTAATTTATTAAGCCATTTCCCATAAATCGACATGTATATTTACAGATTTGGAGAGTTACTCCTGATGCTGTATTAAATACCACATATACTTTTAAGATTTATTTACTTATTTGGGGGGGAGGGGAGGCAGAGGGAGAGGGAGAGAGAATCTCAAGCATACTCCATGCTGAGTCCAGAGTCCGATGCAGGGCTCGATCTCATGACCCTGGGACCATGACCTGAGTCTAAATCAAGTCGGATGCCCAAACGACTGAGCCACTCAGCTGCCCCTCCACATGTACTTCCATATGCTGATGGTTTTATCCCCTTAGGACCATTTCTATAATGAGGATTACCGGTTCATAACGGATGTATATTTTAAATTTTAATACATAATGCCAGGGAATTTTTCTAAAATGCTTGGCCAATTCACATTCAAGCAAGGAGTATGTAAGAGTAGCCATCTTGGTGTTTTGACTTACATTTTCTTTATTACTGGTGAGGTTGAATGCCTTTTTAAATTTCTTGCTTGCTTGCTTTTTTCTGTGAATTGCAGGAAACTTGCTCTAAGCAAAATCGCTGGATTAAAAGATGTGAACGTTTTAAATGTGTTTGACATCTAGCCAAATTGTCTTCCAGAAGTTCCGGAATAACTTACCCTCCCACAAGCAGAGCATGTCACCTCCAAACTAGGTATTTTAATTTAAAAAGTTAAGGCGTTTGCCAATTTGAGAGTCTCTGATGATCTACTTGGGCATTTCTCACCTTTCCTTCAGAAAGCCAGGTGGCTTTTTTTTTTTTTCCCCTTCAGAAAGCTCCTGGGGAGAAATTTCATCCCTAAAGGGAAAGCCGGGGTGGAGGGAAGAACTTTCAGCACAGGGACTTGGAAGGGTAGCCAGGAGCTATACTGGGAGGTTTAAGGCACTTCCAAGAAGATAATGGAACAGGAGAATGAGTGCTAGTCCTGTGTCCAGAAGAAGTGAGAGAGCCTGTCCAGAATTTGAGGGTAAGTTTGTACTGGTGCTTGCTGTGGGACATGGCCAGGGTGCTGTGGGAGAAGCTTAATTTCTCCTGTCACATTCTAGGAAGTGTTGGCCACCAATGGGCCTAATCCCATTAAACAGAATTTAATTCAAACAAGCAAATACTGTTCAATGTTTGCCATAGACAAGCCCTGACAAGGGGAAGAGATTCCCGTCTATAAACTACATTATTCGAGACTATAAAAACCTTAAACCAGAGTAAGTTATGAACTGTTTGGAAGGTTCATCAAGCTATGGTGAGTTGAAACAGAGAGGTTACATCTACTTAGTAGGATCAGGAAAGGCTTTCTAGACAGAGGTCAGGAGGTTTGAGTGGTGCCTCAGTTCTGAAAAAGGTTGTTATGTTCCCCCACCCCAGCCACTGTCAGAGCTTCAGGCAGCCACCAATCCATGTGCTACCCTCACAGGTCCATCCAAGCATTGTCCTCACATCCTAGACCTACAGGCTGATCAGCGTCAAGTAGGGTATTTAACCACCCCTCTTCTGAAGACCAGAGTTCAGAGACTCAGTTTAAATTAAGAGCATCTGGTGTGTCCTCAGCGAGGTCAAGCTGGGATTCAATGTGGCTGTTTAAGAAAAGAGTTGGTGGTGACCTCTCTGGATGTAGATTCAACTGGGGGTTTGTATTTCACTGAAAAAAGGGGGAGGGAGATTTTATGCAGGAGAGAATGAATGAAAGAGAAAAAGGGTAAGGAGTGGGTTGTTTGGTGTGACATGGTTCCTGTTCCCTTTGGATCTCTGGGACTGGACATGAGCCCCACAGGAGAGAGGCATTCCAGAATACAAGTTCTCAGAGGCTGTGGGTCTCAGGACCAAGGCAGGATGGTTTCAGGGGAGGTCAGTGCTTCAAGGCAGAGAAGTCCAGCTCGCCTCCTGGCCCCCAGGCTCGCTGAGTCTTTAGCCTGAGGGCAGCTTTGCCCAGGACAGTGAGCACCAAAGGAGGCTATCTGCGAGAGAGTGAATCCTCATGAAGGGCATCAGCTACAGGGCTGGACGACTCCCCGGAAAGCTCAAGAGTTAACAACAGGAAGACTGGGGAAGGGAGGGAGCTGAGGTCCTGCGTGCTGCTGCCAGGGCGGAAAACCATCAGGATCTGGGCATTAGGGTCAACACACACTCATTTGTGCCTACACTTTCCTGAGACCTGGAAACAATTAGTTACACAGGGAATGTTATAAGATATCCTATCTAAAGTGGAGAAAATGGACTTAAAACTTCCTCAATTAAGACACTCCCCTTCACTAGATGAAGCCTTCCAGCTCAAGCTCAGGGAACATCCCATATCCTATCCTGATGTGCTGTCACTAGGTTCTGTTTAAATCCTAAAATTAGAATGTGGATTCTTTGGTAAGAACCTCTAGGAAGGTCAGAGTCACTTTAACTCAATTAAATTCCCATCACACAGTGTTTATTAGCAGTTATATACTGAACCCTGAATATGGAAGATGTTTAACACCTATTAATTTGCTTTGATTTAATGTGTGAATCTATTGCATATAATTTTATTTTTTTTTAAAAAATTATATTAAGCCCAATAGTTTGCATTTACAATACCCATGAGGACAAGTGACATCCTCCTTCCCTAAGCACTTTCCTTTCTACCTCTCCAGTTATTGAGCCATTAAGGGTACCCTTGTCTGTTTACCCACAGGGAGGCCCCATGCCTCTTCCACAAAGGCCTGTTCCAGTGTCATGGGAAGGAGATGTGAAGGGAACGGAGCTTCCTCTGGGTGCCAGGCCTCCTTGTTACAAGTGCCCTTACTCCTTTCTTCCTGTCCCTCTTCCTCTAGGCTCCCTTCTCACCAGAGAACCACAAACAATGGAAACCCTTTACCTCCCTAGGGTCTCTCCTCCAAATTTTCTTGTTTGGAAAATGCCATATTTTTTTGGTATGACTTCCAATCTGCAAAGACAAACAAAATCCAAGATGAAATTGATACAGGCTGTTTATTCACGAACGTGCAGCAGGGGAACCCCATCTGTCCTCATGTTCATTTCAGCAGGGCCTCCAATGTGTTAGAAAAGAGAGCAAGTATTACAGAGTAAGACGAAATACTAAGACGAGATTCTGAGTGCTGGACTTTCTGTTGAGGTAGGGTGTAGAAGCCGGGGGCGTGTTCTAAGTGGCCTTCCGTACATTTGGCAGTCTGTGGTCAGCTGCAAAGGGACAAGTGAGCAGTTGGGGGACATTTCAAGAGAGGAAGGATTTTCTGTGGCCGGCCATCTCCCAGGGGTGGAGGGGATTGCTGGGAAAAGCTGACACCATGGCGTGAAGTTTCTCACATCAAAAGCCAGTCGTGTAGAATATATGGATCTTTAATCTTTTGCTGGAAGATAACTAACATCTTAATTCTAAACTGGAGCTAGCAAAAATTCAGAAATGTATTCATTCGAAAGAGTTTATACTTCCTTTTGAACGGCCCACCTCACTTGGCTGTGTAAAGTCCCGTCTTAACCTGAGCGTCCTCCCCACATGTTGGGGTGTTCTAGAGCAGGCAAGCATGTCGTCTGTGGGCCTCTCTGCCTCTCATTTGCAGCTCAGGCTCTGGGATGTGGCACCTCCCCTCCTGTGAGCATCTATCTGTTCTGCATCTGGAGAAGGGCGGCTCTCTGGCCTTAGTTACTCTCACCAGTACCCCTTCATCCACCATTTAAGCCCATTTCCTGATGGGATGGCAGAAGGAAATGATAAAACAGACAGTTGTGATGATGTTCAGGGCTACTAGGCATATGGAGGCCCTAAGGAGGATCTTCCTGATGTGCTCCCAAGGGCCACAGTCTTGAAGGGATCATCTTTCTTCTCTCTGGGGAGAATACCCTATGACCCTATGGCATGTCTCCTGAAGAAAACCAAGGCCAACCATCATAAGCCTTCTCACCTCCAGAGAGGAAGAACTGCTCCTTTGCAGTCCCTACCCACCTCCACTATCTTGACTTGCTGTCCCAGGATTGACCTTGACCTCATCCAAAGAAAAGATGTCAGTGGTGATGCTCGTTCTCCTCAGGGAAAGCTCCACCCCCACTCACAGGGGTGTGGTCTTATCCTCTGGCTTTCATCAAGATAATTAAATTACATAAGAACACAGCAGTTCGGCCTCAGAACATTCCAGGCTAATGAGTCTTAAGGAAGACCAAACATTTGTTTTTGACCAGGATGCCGCAGTTAGAGGAGCTATAATGTGCAAGACTCTTTATACACTTTATTTTGAATCCCTCTGACTGCACTGTAAGTAGGTGGCGTTAACCTCATTTTACAGATGAGGAAACAGAGTTCCACGGAGGTTAAGTAACAAGTCCAGCACACTCAGCTGGAAGGCAGTCGAGTCAGAATTTGCACTCAACTGTTTGTGCTTCTAAAGACTGTTCTGTTCACACGGCTAAGGCCAATGCCAGATGTGCTTTGAAAAAGCAATGGTCTTTCCTTTCTAGTTATCTGCCTGATGTTCCACTCTTTGAGCCCTTTGGCTGTGGATTCTGCATGAATATTCCTCTCCTTTCAGCAATATTTATCTTTCTCTCTCTGAATTTTCAGTCAGAAACCGCCTTCTTCTGTCCCTCCTCTCCCTCCCCTCCCCCACACTCCCCTCTCCCTCCCCTTCCTCTTGCCCTCCTTCATCTCCTAAGTGTAGAACAAGGTTGTGTTTTCCTACTCATCTGCAAATCTTACTTAGAAGTGACTGGTGGTATGATTAAGGGGTGAATCCCTTGTCTTTCCTGAGAGCACTTCTGCTTTCCAAGGAGACCAACGTGGCTGTCACAGATCCCAGATTTCTGATGAAGCTTAATTTCTTTTTAAAAATGTCAGAGTTCAAGGGCTGTGTCCATATAAATACTGAAACTGTGAGCACAAGTTACAGGTCCTTGGAGAAGAAAAGTTGCCTAATTGGGTGGCCAGCTTCCAAAAGTTCTCTTGGTAATGCTTCCTCATGACTGTTTCTCTTTTACAAAATCGTTTCCAGAAGAGTTTGGAATTTGCCTTCTGAGGTGTCACAGCACCTATCTCAAAACACACTCCACTAGCAAAATTATCTGAAACAAATTATTACTGGAAGCCGTGAGTGCAGGGCTTGTATCCAAACGTTGGGAATGCGCTTACCAGGGGCGGCCATTGAAGGCACTGTAGGAGAAAAACAGCTTTATACGGCTATCAGAGCTTTTGTTTTCATTTTTAAATCACGTTGAGGACTACTTGTACAAGCAAAATAAAGCAAAGACCTGAAAAAAATTGTCTAGATGCCTCAGGTTAAAAAACCTACTGTGGAAATAGAAAAAGAATACCACAGCCTTGCTGGACTGTCTTCACATGGGTCAGATTCCAAGGTGATAGCTCAGATTTCCCCTATCCTGTGGGATTGGGCAAACCACTTAACTCTTCTGTGTCCTCCATAACTCTTCCCTTCACTCTGCTTATATAGACACCATTCATAACTCAGTGGTACAAAGAATGCTTGGTAAATTTCCCAAAGGAAGAGCCCCCTTCTGCTGCCAGGTTTGCAAGCCCTGTTCTAGTACTTCTTTCTTTGACATCCTGGGAAGAAACAGAAGAGAGAGGGTTTCCATCTTGATTTCCAGAGTATTTGTGGCTGATCTGGGCCCATTGTTGAGTTGGCTCTTTTTACTTCAGGTTGTGGCCCCAAAACTTTTAGAGATGAGGAAGTGAGGAAGGACACAGTTGAAGAAACTTAAGGAATTAGGTGGTTTGCAGGAATTATTATCATTGACTCTCTGAGTATTAGCTCTGGACCAGTGGGTGACTTGGTTTGTTAAAAAAACAAAATTTAACTGAGTAAATTTGAGGATCTAATTGGCATGATTAAGCAATTCAAGAATTGGTCAGCATCTCATCTAGCAAATAGAAAGGAGGCCCCAAAGAGCTATACAAAATGGAAGGGTTTTATAGGCAGAAATGGGGCAGGACAATTAGCAAAAGAAAAGAAAGGATTGCTTCAGGCAAGATCACCTCCCCTTAGAGGGAAGGACAGGGGTTCTTATTAGGCAGATTACCTCATCTTCCTTTGCGGGATAGAGAGGGTCTGTGCATGTGACAGATTACCTCACTGGTGCTGACCAGAAAATGCCTGACTGACCAGTTAAGAGTACATTTCTGGGGAAGGTTGAAACTGCAATTAGGTTAGGTATTATGCCCTTGTTTGGTGACTTTACCTAAGTGACTCCACTTTGGGCCCATGGTTTTCTTTTTAATAGTTTTTATGCTCAAGTATTCACATATTCCTTGGCCATAAAGAAACTGTTATCCATTTACCCAGCTACCCTCCAGTCTTCCTTCTGGATTTTTACATTTGCACAGACAAGTCCTAATTGCAACAATATATGCTTTAGGAAAAAATAATGCGTGGACTATAAGACATTCCCACCATAAAGGCAAGTAGAACCAAACCTAGCTAGAGCAGGCAGAAATGAAATTCTACCTCTAATAATGGAGACCTAACTAATCAGAGATCAACAGGGTTGCTAGATATAAGGTCAACTCACAAAAATTAATAGCGTATCTCAATAGCAGCAAAATCCAACTATAAAATATCAAATTAGCATCCACCATAGCAGCAAAAGTTATAAAGTACACAGTAATTAATGAAGAATGTCTAAAACCTCCATATTCTGTTAAGGAATAGAAGAGAATCCTGATTAAATGGAGAGATAGTTCATTCTCTTGGATGGGATGATTTAGTTCTGTAAAAATGGTCCATCCTTGCTGAAATTAATCTATAAATTTAATGCAATACCAATCAAAATTCCAGTTAGATTATTTTGAGGAATGTGATCAAGTTATTTTAAAATGTATGTCAAGTGACCTCAGAAGATGACAGATTAGGGAGTCTCAGCCTTTGTCCCCCCTTACAAAAACAATAATTTAACAACCAGACACCAGTGAAAATCCCCGTAAGAGAAGTCCAGACTACAGTTAAGAAGCTGTGGCAACCCAAAGGAGCACGCACTGAGGACAGGCACATAGAAAAGCACACAAAGTGTTTTACCTATTTTACTTCATCTCCCAACCTAGTGTGGCTTGGTGCCAAGAGGAATCCCCTTGGCCGTGACCTACCACCTCCAGGGACAAGGAGAGAAGGCAGACCTCAGCAGCCCTCCTGCCATCAGGGACCACTGTAGATTTTGACAGTAAGGACCTCTGTTGTCTTTGCGGATGCTGACTCCAGCTGATGGAGCTGCTCAGCACACATGCTGCAGCACTCCATACGGCGGTAGCACACCCCTCCCCATACACACTCACACACACACACACACACACACACACACACACACACTCAGCAAGGATGCCTGCTCTTACCCCTTCTGCCCAACATAGTACTACAAACCCTAGCCAGAGAAATTAGATAAGAAAAGAAATGAGGAAAAATTGGAAAGGAAGAGGTAAAATTATCTCTGTTTGCAGATGACATGATATTATATGTAGAAAACTCCACCAAAAAACAGTTAAAACCAATAAACAAATTCAGTAAAGTTGCAGGATACAAAATCAACATAAAAGAATAGCAGCATTGCTGTATACAAACAGTGAGCTATCTGAAAAGGAAATTAAGAAAACAATTCACAATAGCAACAGAAATAAAATATTGAGTAATAAATTTATCCAAAGAGGGGAAAGACTTGTAAAACTGATAGCGACATGCAGAAGAGTGAATGTCTACATGCAGAAGAATGAAATTAAATCCTTATCTCACACCATATGCATAAGTCAACTCAAATGGATCAAAGATGTGAATGTAAAGGCTGACACCGTAAAAATCCTAGAAGAAGTACACTGAAAACTATAAAACATCAATGAAGGAAGTTAAAGAAGACACACATAAATGGAAAACATCTTGTGTCCATGGACTAGAAGAATATTGTGAAAATGTCCAAACTACCCAAAGTGATCTACAGATACAATGCAATCCCTATCCAACTTCCAATGGCATTTGTCTCGTAAATTAAAAATCTATCCTAAAATTCATATGAAACCACAAAAGATGCCAAATAGCCAAAGCAATCTTGATTAAGAAGAACAAAGCTGGGGGAGGGGGGCGGAGGAAGATGGCGGAGGAGTAGGAGACCTGCATTTCGTCTGGTCTCAGGAATTCAGCTGGATAGGGATCAAACCATTCTGAACACCTACGAACTCAACAGGAGATCGAAGAGAAGAATAGCAACAACTCTCTGAACAGAAAAGCGACCACTTTCTGGAAGGTAGGACGTGCGGAGAAGTGAATCCGAGGCGATATTCGGGACGATACACGGTGGGGGAGGGGGCCTCCATCGGCTGCTTCTGGCAAGTGATAGATATGGAACACAAAATCGGAACTTTTAGAAGACGGCTCTGCTGAGGGACGTCGCTCCAGTGGCTAAGCTGGGGTGGAACCCTCGCGGGACAGTGTGGTCTCAGGTCCCTCGGGGTCACAGAAAGACCGGGGGTGCCTGAGCGAAGCAGAGCTCCCAGGTATCGGAGTGGGGAAGCCGGCTGCAGAAATGGAGCCGAGGTGCGGGCTCTCAGCTTGGGGTGGCCATAAACTGCGATCCGCGGCCCAGTCGGGCCACTGCTCCTCCAGCAGGGACCCAACAAGTGGCAGATCCAAGGGGACTCCTCTTCCTCCCCTGGGAGGAGTGGTGTGGGAGCACACTGCAGGGATCTGCTGGGTTTGGAGACTCCACACAGGGTTGGGTGCCAGAGATAGAAATGCTCGGTCACAGGCCAGGTGAGCACGCAGTGCGGCCAGAGACCGGGGAGACGGGAGTGACTGACTGCTTTTCTCGGGGGGCGCACTGAGGAGCGGGGCCCCAAGTTCTCGGCTCCTCCCGAGCGGAGATTGGGAGGCCGCCATCTTCACTCTCGTCGTCCAAAGCTGTACCGAGAGCTTGCAGGGAACAAAAGCTCCCGAGAGCAAACCCGAGCAGATGACTTAGCCCGGACTGGCAAGGGCAGGGCAATTCCGCCTCCGGCAAAGACTTCTGGGAACCATGGCAACAGGCCCCTCCCCCAGAAGATGAGCAAGAACAGCCAGCAAGCCAAGACCAAGTTTACCAATCAAGGAGAACGGGAGAACTCCAGCGCTAGGTAATACTGCACATAGAATTCATGGCTTTTTTACCATGATTCATTAGTTTTTCAAAGTTAATTTTTTTAACTGGTTTTTTTTTTGAATTTTTCTTTTTCCCTTTTTCAACCAACACCTTATCGATCCCTTTTTTAAAAAAAAAAATTTTATTTTTCATTTTTAGAGTCATATTTTATCCCTTCATAGTAGTTACCCTTATTTTTGGCATATATATATAAGTTGTTCTCTCTTTAAAATTTTGAGATACACTTTCTTCTAACAGATCAAAATATACCCTAAATCACTAGTGTATGGCTTTGTTCTAGTCTCCTACCTGATCACATTCTCTCCCTTTTCTTTTCTTTTTTTTTAACTCTTCTTTCTTTTTTTAAACAACTTCTTATCTTATCAATTCCTTTTATAAAATCTTTTATAATTTTCATCTTTACAGTCATCTTCCATCCCTTCATTGTATCAACCCTTATTTTGTACACATATACGTCTTTCTTCCTTTAAAATTTTAGGAGGCACTTTCTTCTAACAGACCAAAATACGCCCAAAATCTAGTGTGTGGCACTGATCTATGCACTAGCCTGATCGTGTTTGATCATATTGTTTTTTGTTTTCTTTTGTTCTGTTTTTGTTTGTTTTTATCTTTTTCTTTTTCTTTTCTCTTTCTTTTTTCTTTCTTTCCCTTTCTTTTCCCCTGGTTTCAGGTCTTTTCTGATTTGTATAGAGTATATTTGCTGGGGACGTTGTTAACCTGTTAGCATTTTGTTCTCTCATTCATCTATTCTCCTCTGGACAAAATGACAAGACAAAAAAAAAAAATCACCTCAGCAAAAAGAACAAGAGGTAGTACCGTCTGCCAGGGACCTACCCAATACAGACATTAGTACGATGTTGGACCTAGAGTTCAGAATCATGACTTTAAAGATACTAGCTGGGCTTGAAAAAAGTGTAGAAGTTATTAGAGAAACGCTTTCTGGAGAAATAAAACAACTAAAATCTAACCAAGTGGAAATCAAAAAGGCTATTAAAGAGGTACAATCAAAAATGGGGGCACTAACTGCTAGGATAAATGAGGCAGAAGAGAGAATCAGTGATATAGAAGACCAAATGATGGAAAATAAAGAGGCTGAGAAAAAGAGAGAGAAACAACTACAGGATCATGAGGGCAGAATTCGAGAGATAAGCGATACGATAAGATGAAACAACATTAGAATAATTGGGATCCCAGAAGAAGAAGAAAGACAGAGAGGGGCAGAAGGTATATTGGAGCAAATTATAGCAGAGAACTTCCCTAATGTGGGGTAGGAAACAGGCATCAAAATCCAGGAGGCACAGAGAACCCCTCTCAAAATCAATAAAAATAGGTCAGCACCCCGACATCTAATAGTAAAACTTACGAGTCTCAGAGACAAAGAGAAAATCCTGAAAGCAGCTCGGGAGAAGAGATCTGTAACCTACAATGGTAGAAACATTAGATTGGCAACAGACCTATCCACAGAGACCTGGCAGGCCAGAAAGGACTGGCATGATATCTTCAGAGCACTAAACAAGAAAAATATGCAGCCAAGAATGCTATATCCAGCTAGGCTGTCACTGAAAATAGAAGGGGAGATTAAAAGCTTCCAGGACAAACAAAAACTAAAGGAATTTGCAAACACGAAACCAGCCCTACAAGAAATATTGAGAGGGGTCTTCTAAGCAAAGAGAGAGCCTAAAAGCAGCATAGACCAGAAAGGAACACAGACAATATACAGTAAGAGTCACCTTACAGGCAATACAATGGCACTAAATTCATATCTTTCAATAGTTACCCTGAATGTAAATGGGCTAAATGCCCCAATCAAAAGACACACGCTATCAGACTGGATTAAAAAACAAGACCCATCAATATGCTGTCTGCAAGAGACTCATTTTAGACCCAAAGACACCCCCACATTGAAAGTGAGGGGGTGGAAAACCATTTACCGTGCTAATGGACACCAAAAGAAAGCTGGGGTGGGAATCCATATATCAGACAAATTAGATTTTAAACCAAAGACTGTAATAAGAGATGAAGAAGGACACTATATCCTACTTAAAGGGTCTATCCAACAAGAGGATCTAACAATTGTAAATATCTATGCCCCTAACATGGGAGCAGCCAATTAGATAAGCCAATTAATAACAAAAGCAAAGAAACACATTGACAACAATACAATAATAGTGGGGGACTTTAACACCCCCCTCACTGAAATGGACAGATCATCTAAGCAAAAGAACAACAAGGAAATAAAGACTTTAAATGAAACACTGGACCAAATGGACTTCACAGACATATTCAGAACATTCCATCCCAAAGCAACAGAATACACATTCTTCTCTAGTGCCCATGGAACATTCTCCAGAATTGATCACATCCTAGGTCTCAACCAGTACCAAAAGACTGGGATTATTCCCTGCGTATTTTCAGACCACAATGCTTTGAAAGTAGAACTCAATCACAAGAGGAAAGTCGGAAAGAACTCAAATACATGGAGGCTAAAGAGCATCCTTTTAAAGAATGAATGGGTCAACCAGGAAATTAAAGAAGAATTAAAAAAATTCATGGAAACCAATGAAAATGAAAACACAACTGTTCAAAACCTTTGGGATGCAGCAAAGGCAGTCCTGAGAGGAAAGTATATAGCAATACAAGCCTTTCTCAAGAAACAAGAAAGGTTTCAAATACCACAACCTAACCCTACACCTAAAGAGGCTAGAGAAAAAAACAGCAAATAAAGTCTAAACCCAGCAGGAGAAGAGAAATAATAAAGACCAGAGCAGAAATCAATGAACTAGAAACCAAAAGAACAGTAGAACAGATCAACGAAACTAGGAGCTGGTTTTTTGAAAGAATTAACAAGATTGATAAACCCCTGACCAGACTTATCAAAAAGAAAAGAGAAATGAGCCAAATCAACAAAATCATGAATGAAAGAGGAGAGATCACAACCAACACCAAAGAAATACAAACAATTAGAAGAACATATTACGAGCAACTCTATGCCAGCAAAGTAGATAACCTGGAAGAAATGGGTGCATTCTTAGAGATGTATCAACCACCAATATTGAACCAGGAAGAAACAGAAAACCTGAACAGACCTATCACCACTAAGGAAATTGAAGCAGTCATCAAAAATCTCCCAACAAACAAAAGCCCAGGGCCAGATGGCTTCCCAGGGGAATTCTACCAAACATTTAAAGAAGAACTAATACCTATTCTCCTGAAACTGTTCCAAAAAATAGAAATGGAAGGAAAACTTCCAAACTCGTTTTATGAGGCCACCATTACCTTGATCCCCAAACCAGACAAAGACCCCATCAAAAAGGAGAATTACAGACCAATATCCCTGATGAACATGGATGCAAAAATTCTCACAAAAATACTAGCCAATAGGATCCAACAGTACATTAAAAGGATTATTCACCACGACCAAGTGGGATTTATCCCTGGGCTGCAAGGTTGGTTCAACATCCACAAATCAATCAACGTGATACAATACATTCACAAAAGAAAGAACAAGAATCATATGATCCTCTCAATAGATGCAGAAAAAAGCATTTGACAAAGTACAGCATCCTTTCTTGATCAAAACTCTTCAGAGTATAGGGATAGAGGGTACATACCTCAATATCATAAAAGCCATCTATGAAAAACCTACAGCAAATATCATTCTCAATGGGGAAAAGCTGAGAGCTTTTCCCCTAAAGTCAGGAACACGGCAGGGATGTCCACTATCACCGCTGCTATTCAACATAGTATTAGAAGTCCTAGCCACAGCAATCAGACAACAAAAAGAAATCAAAGCATCCAAATCGGCAAAGAGGAAGTCAAACTCTCAGACTTTGCAGATGATATGATACTGTATGTGGAAAACCCAAAAGACTCCACCCCAAAACTGCTAGAACTCATACAGGAATTCAGTAAAGTAGCAGGATATAAAATCAATGCACAGAAATCAGTGGCATTCCTATACACCAACAACAAGACAGAAGACAGACAAATCAAGGAGTCGATCCCATTTACAACTGCACCCAAAACCATAAGATACCTAGGAATAAATTTAACCAAAGAGGCAAGCATCTGTACTCAGAAAACTATAAAACACTCATGAAAGAATTTGAAGACACAAAGAAATGGAAAAACGTTCCATGCTCATGGATTGGAAGAACAAACATTGTGAAGATGTCAATGCTACCTAGAGCAATCTACACATTCAATGCAATCCCCATCAAAATACCATCCACTTTTTTCAAAGAAATCTAACAAATAATCCTAAAATTTGTATGGAAGCAGAAGAGACCCCAAATAGCCAGAGGAATATTGAAAAAGAAAAGCAAAGCTGGTGGCATCACAATTCCGGACTTCCAGCTCTATTACAAAGCTGTCATCATCAAGACAGTATGGTACTGGGACGCCTGGGTGGCTCAGTTGGTTAAGAGGCTGCCTTCGGCCCGGGTCATGATCCCAGGGCCTGGGATCGAGTCCCACATGGGGCTCCTTGCTCAGCAGGGAGCCAGCTTCTCCCTCTCTCTCCCTCTGCTTGTGCTCTCCCTGTCAAATAAATAAAATCTTTAAAAAAAAAAAAA
>NW_027397081.1:8117785-8149766 GCF_003265705.2 Callorhinus ursinus | reverse complement strand
GATGTAATGTATGGTGATTAACATAACAATAAAAATTTAAAAAAAGAAGAACAAAGCTGGAGGCATCACACTTTAAATATATATAATTTTTATTTACCATCTATACCTCAGTAAAGATGGGAAAAATGTGTGTGGAAGACTATATTCTTCCCTACATACCTAACTCAACTTGGATAAAAAGAGGATCAGAGAGAAGGAAGAGAACTTGCCTCATCTGCTATGATCATGCTACAAACCCTAACAATAAAAACAGGATGGTACGAGTGCAAAAACAAACAAGGAGACTCATAAAATACATTAATGTGCTCAGAGTGGACTCATGGACTCATGCACTTATGGGAACTTAATAAAATGATAAAGGTAGCAACCACAAAACAACAGAACTAACAAAAAGCCATTAGTGGATGATAATGGAAGAGAATTATTGGGGGAAGGGAGGTGAGGGGAGATGGTCAGCAGGTAAAGACCAAACGGCAAAGGACAAATACTACCACATTAGTGGATTTTGCCCCATCTGTGTCAAATGAGACAATTTTATTATTATTTTTTTATGTATGTGACAATTCTTTGAAGAGGATTAGATGGTGAACTGTCCTTATTACGTTTGTAATCTGAAGGAACCACGGTAGCGGTACTAGGACTTGAGTTGGCAGCGTGGCTGCTCAGGAGCGTGGCTATAGAAGAAAAACACATATGAACCTCATGCACTGCCGTCCCAGGCATCTGGCTGGGATACAAGTTAACTGAGCCTGTGTGGTTTCCCCACTCAGAGCTGGGCACTGCCCAGAACATAAAGAGTGAATTCAAAGGGTGGGAGAAGGCTGAAAGTTGGGGAGAAAGCAGGACCCCCGAGTTTATTGGCGTACGCTGGGTGAGTGGATGCAGCTGGCCTGAAGGCACTGGGTCTTATGGATCCTCTAGGCTCCAGTTCTGTGTTACGCATTGTTTTTAAATAGGACTTCCTGGATCAGCCATTTTAGCAAAACTGATTGGTCTGTGTGTTCTAATACACAAGTGTGGGTGATCTTTCATCCTCAAGGTCACTAAAGTCCTAGATGTTTTGGCCGAGTCTCTGATGCCTTAAATCACATTGCACAGGTTCAGTTCATTCTGGCAGAAAGGAAGGGGTGCCGGACCCATGTGCCAGCAGAAGGCCTTTTCTCCTCCCCAGCAGCCCCTGGAACCCTGTGGCACGGTCAGGAGGAGGGCTCAGACTCGGCACTACAGCTTCAGACGTTGCATTGATGTGTGGTTAGAGTAACGATTCCTTGAAATCAGTGGCAACTATTTCCAGGAGGAGATGCTTGTTATTCATTTTTTAAAGGTATGTTTTAGAACAGGATTTTCCCTCATTAGGAGGGGAGTAGAGTTTTTTTTTTTCAACTTAAATTGTCTAATTTCCTCCACTTTCTTTATGTTTGCCAGCAGAAGCCAAGGTTAAGTCTTCCCAAAGTTACTGCTCCTAAGGTATAATGTTTCATGTGACTCCAGCCTATCTTTGGCCCCTTCTGGAGGCAGTGTGACCTAATGAAAAGCAGAGGGCTTTGCAGTCAGATGGGCTCGGTGTCTAGCCTGCCTGTGACTCCCTCCAGCTGTGATGGAGGGTAGATCATTTGAGCTCTCTGTTCCTCAGCTTCCTCTTCTGTAGAAGGGGGAAAGAGTATCTACCCCACGGTGTTATTGTGGAGATTAAATGACAGTGAAGATAAAAGTGCTTAGTGCCTGGCGTATATTAAATGCTCAAAAACAGTTCTTCAGTTTGTTTGTTCATTTATTCTGTGTCATAGAGCACTGGGCAAGATGTCAACGTGAAATCAAGTTCCACTAAGAGCCAATCAGGGGAAATGGGCCAACTGGCCAATCAGGAAAATCTCCTCTTATATAAAAGAGCAAGTATTTTCACTACAAGCATGTTTGGGTTTGTGCTGTAAGTTTGTTTGGTTTGGTTTGTGTTTGTAAGTGCAAGATGAAACGTGAGAGGGTCCCTCGAGATGCCCGGGCTGCTAGTTACATCCTCGCCCGAGTTATGTATGTGCTGGCAGGTAAATGATGTGCAGTCCTAATTCTGTGAGCCACTCCATCAGACGGTGGCAGGCGAATGCACAGGCTTCTCCCTGTTAGCAGTTCCTGCAAAGCTGCCATTGGAAGGACTCAACACCTTACTCCAGAGCCCTCGTTTTGGAAAAAGTGATTTCATGCCCAAAATAAAGGTCTGAGAAACATGTTTCCTCCCCCGAGCCCCAAATACATTCTTTCCAGAAAATCAAGAGAGCTAAAGTGTTTCTTTTCTATTTCTTCAGATATGGAAGGTTCAGACTACCTCTGCTGCGTCGACGGAAAGGCACTTTTAAGTGCCCCTCTCTGTTGCGGTCTAGTAAATTGGTCCTCGGGCAATGAGCAAGCCTGAGAAGACTCTAATTAGTTGTAGCAGGTGCTGGTCAGGATGGCTGGGGTTTTGTTGGGCTGAAGAGATCCGACACAAGCAGAGAGAGCCTTTGGGCCTCAGCACCAGTCTTGTGGCTGATTCTGCCAGGCCCTGGGCGTGGGTTTTAGCCAGCCAGACGCAGCTCACCATGGGCGTTTTTTAAGCTGAGTTCTTGATTCCATGGCCCAGACGTTGGGCCTTTGCCCTCTACATTAAATATCCTTGCTTTGTCTCCACAAGTCACTTTGCTCTCTCTCATCTCTGGGTTTTTATGCATATTCTATCCTCTTCCTGAAATAACTTTTCCCCAAAATCTCTCCTTCACAAAATTCTCTTCTTCACTGAACAAGATTGCATTTATCCTTTAAGTCTTGGCTTAGATACCATATCCTCTCCCTTCCCCCAAAGCAGATCAGGGATATGTGATCTTCCTCTGGGTCCCGGAACACCCTGAACTTCCTCTATCAGGGCACCCAGCGTGGGGTGCAGTGACTGCACGCACCTGTGCCCACGTGGCCCACGAGCCGCGAATACGGGCCATCAGCGCTATGTCTGCGTTATTCCCGTCAGATCCGCAGCACTTGTTCCGTGCCCAACTTATCCAAGTGCTCACTGACACAGGCCAACTTTTAGTCACTCTGAGAGCAGATGTGCCCAACCCGTTTTTAGTCACCTCCAACCCAAAAGCTGGGCCCTTGAAAACGGAGTGACAACATAAGGAAATGTCCAAAGAAAAGGGTTTTACATTAAGAGTTCATGTCTACTCCACCTCTTCGAGGCTTTAGGCATATTCATCCCCAGGCCCAAGGGACCTTGTTTGTCAAAGGGGAATAATAATGCCTTTAAAAATGTGAAGCTATGAAGCTCTTTTCAGTTCCTGTTAAGATAAAGGATTTTATTCCATGAACGTGTGTTACAATCAGGAGGAAGGAGAAGGCATAGCTGGGAAGAAGTGTAAGGAGAAGGAACAACCCCAAACTGGTTCTTTTGTGTCCTAGTGTTTCTGACTCTGTGCAAGTGTGTGAAGGATTGCAGCTGACTTACAAATTTTACAGTCTGCTGTTCTCTAAGCAGGTCACAAACTTAAATCAAGTTCCCATCTTTTAGACTTGGACATCACTCCTTTTTGGCAAGTAGTTTGGGACTAGGGGAAAACTTTGGGCTGGGATTAAAAAGGCAATAGCCAAAAACAAACAAACAAATAAATAAACTAAAAGAGCCCCCCCCAAAAAAAGAAAGAAAAGAAACAAAAGGAAAAAGGAAAAGAAAAAAAAAAAGGCAAAAGCCATCTCAGACGCCAAGCAGCTTCTGGCCTGTGATATTCTGATGATCTTAAGGTAACAAGATGAAAAATCTGTGGATTGTATTCCTTATGAGTTATGTATGTTTTTAAATGAAAGGTTTGAAAATTTTGAAATTAAACGTTCTCTGGGCAAAATATGTTCTCTACCTGGTTGAACCAAAACTGCAAAGAGGCCTAAAAAATGTCAATTTTTGATGGACTGTCAATTATAGACTTTGGGGGATTACGATGTGTCCTAGGTTCATGGGTTGTAACAAATGTACCACTCTAGTGGAAGACTTTGGATAATGGAGAGGCTGTGTATGGGGAGTGTACGTGAAACCTCCGTACCTTCCCCTCAATTTTGCTGTAAACTTTAAATTGCTCTAAAAAAATAAAGTCTTAAAAACAAATGATGACAGGCTTTACCTGGCAGGGTTACTGTAAAATTAAATTAGCTAATATTAACACATACTTAGCCAAGCACTTGTAGTAAAGAGTAGCTGCTTGGTGCTATAGCATTTTTGCTAAGAAGCATTTCTTTTGTAGCACAAACAAACAAAAAACAAAAAAATACGTCTTAGATTTCAAATCAGACAATATTCTAGGAGCACAGGTGGCTTCTCTGTAAACTTCTTACCGTTTACCTCAATATTTTATTGGCGTTTGCTTTAGGAAATATCAGTGACCAGTAAACATGGACTTACTTGTTTATAAAGGAGCAAACAATAGAAACCAAATGGCTCAAATAAAATGTTTTGGGAAAACACGGTGGTGGTAGTGGTAAGGACAACTCACAAAATCAAAGAAAGAGCTGGAGAACCAGATCTCAGCAAGGACAAAAAACATTTCAGCTCGAACATTATAGGAGCGGGAACTACCTGCCATGGACAGATGCGTGTGGCTCACAGTCTGAAAAGCTTTTAAACAACATTGCTATAGATTAGTGTTTTCATCATTTAGTATCACCTATTAGTATTGTGATTGAGTTATTTTAAGGAAGTGATTATCCTCCCACTGGCTGGGAATGGCTTTGAGTAAAGGTCCTCACTTTTTGCTTCCAAGTATGATTATCCTAAGATTTGGGAATGGAAACAGAGCAAAGTCCTATTCATAAAATTTTTAAAATTCTGCACTTGGGTCTCACTTGGCTACTACTGAGTGATTAAGAATAATGAACTCTAGATGTTATTTGACAATGGTCATTTTTCCTACTTATTGGCCTGGAAGGTGGATTTGTTTTACTTTAAATATTATTGATTATTGACCTCAGCCACAGCAACTTCTTCCTAGAAACATCACCAAAGGCACAGGAAGCCAGGGCAAAAATGAACTATTGGGGTTTCATCAAGATAAAAAGCTTTTGCACAGCAAAAGAAACAGTTCACAAAACCAAAAGACAATCAACAGAATGGGAGAAAATATTTGCAAATGACATATCAGATAAAGGGCTAGTATCCAAAATCTATAAAGAACTTATCAAACTCAACACCCAAAGAACAAATAATCCCATCAAGAAATGGGGAGAAGACATGAACAGACATTTTTCCAAAGAAGACATCCAAATGGCCAACAGACACATGAAAAAGTGCTCAACATCGCTCGGCATCAGGGAAATCCAAATCAAAACCTCAATGAGATACCACCTCACACCAGTCAGAATGGCTAAAATTAACAAGTCAGGGAACGACAGATGTTGGCGGGGATGTGGAGAAAGGGGAACCCTCCTACACTGTTGGTGGGAATGCAAGCTGGTGCAACCACTCTGGAAAACAGTATGGAGGTTCCTCAAACAGTTGAAATTAGAGCTACCATTCGATCCAGCAATTGCACTACTGGGTATTTACCCCAAAGATACAAATGTAGGGACCCGAAGGGGTACGTGCACTCCAATGTTTATAGCAGCAATGTCCACAATAGCCAAACTGTGGAAAGAGCCAAGATGTCCATCGAAGGATGAATGGATAAAGAAGAGGTGGTATATATACACAATGGAATATTATGCAGCCATCAAAAGGAATGAGATCTTGCCATTTGCAACGACGTGGATGGAACTGGAGGGTGTTATGCTGAGTGAAATAAGTCAATCAGAGAAAGACATGTATCATATGACCTCACTGATATGAGGAATTCTTAATCTCAGGAACAAACTGAGGGTTGCTGGAGTGGTCGGGGGTGGGAGGGATGGGGTGGCTGGGTGATAGACATTGGGGAAAATATGTGCTACGGTGAGCGCTGTGAATTGTGCAAGACTGTTGAATTACAGATCTGTACTTCTGAAACAAATAACGCAACATATTTTAAGAAAAAAGAAAAAGAAGAAGATTTCAGGAGAGGAAGAATGAAGGGGAGTAAGTCAGAGGGGTAGACGAACCAGGAGAGATGATGGACTCTGAAAAACAAACTGAGGGTTCTAGAGGGGAGGAGGGTAGGGGGATGGGTTAGCCTGGTGATGGGTATTAAAGAGGGCACATTCTGCGTGGAGCACTGGGTGTTATGAACAAAAAATGAATCATGGAACACTACACCAAAACAAATTATGTAATATATGGTGATTAACATAACAATAAAAAATTTAAAAAAAATTATTGATTATAAATTTGTCATGGGATTGCCTACTATCAAAAGACTAGACAGGTTTTTTAAAATTAATTTTGAGTAGATGGACATAATTGAATTGGAAATTGGATAAATTTGGGGGGAAAATCAATAAATACTAAAACTTTCAGTGGGCCAAGTATTCACAGTGTCACCTGAAGGACAGCCTTTGATTTCTGTCCCACCTTATCCTTGTTAGCACCTGTCTTTGAGATATGCAGGGTGCCTGGATGGTCTGACGCTCAGACACTGGAATGGTTTCCAAGGAGATGTGATAACAAATTCTGTCAAAGTTGCATGGGAGTCAGGCTGCTTGGTAAGCAATGCTGAATTACCTCCTCTGTAAGCTAGGCTGGTGCCTTAGTTGGGGGCGGGGGGTGCTTGTTTTAACAAACTGAATGTCTATGAAATTGAACAGGCTCTGTGTCTGTACCATATCTGGTTGAAGCCTTGCACAGCAAAGGACGGTCAGCATGACAGAGGCCAGGTCCCTCCATACCATCAGCGTCCTTCCTACCCACTGGCAGTATTAGTGCCAAAGAGAACATTCCTGCATAGAGCTGTCCTTGTGCAGGGCTCCAGATCTTCTCAGCCCCTCTTCTTCCACTAGCCCTCATGTGGGAACCACTTCCAACAGGGCTTCAACCAACGTAGTGCAGCCTCCACCTGCCAACACCTACACTGGGCTCCACCCCTACCCGACCTTGCTAGCATCTCTGGAAATGTGAGAGACACAGGGGACAGACGCTAACTGCCACCCCATTCCTGGGTGATTACAGTTTCCTCAGAATGTCCCGAGGGTTAAGCTTCACAGTGGCCAACTCAATATCTATTCTTTTGATTTTCCTCCTTCTCTGTTTTGCTCCCTTGTCCTTCCTTCCTGTCCTCTGGGATCACTTTCTAAGTCAACTACCTGCACACAAGCCTCTCTCAGGCTCTGTTTTGGGGGAGAACCCAGGGTAAGACAACCCCCTACCCAAACTGTCATCTAAAATAAGCCTACTCCTCTTGATCAGGTCCCTAAGTAGCATAAGATTTTCTCTTGTAAGACTTACATTTGAAGGATTAGGATAATTAGAATAATTCTGTTTCATCACAGATATTCAAACTTTTGCATTCACACACACAAAAATAACTTCCCTATAAAACGGCACTTCATATGTTCAGAGCTTGGCTATAAAGCACTTGAAGCTGAGTTCTCATTGTTTTGTAACTTCAGTGCAATCTTCCACTGGAATCTGGAGCCCCCCAGGCAGACATCCTGGACAGAAGAATTGGCTCACCAACCTTGTGAATGAGGTGATAGAGCCCAGTGTCAACAACTTTGTTTTCATTACTAAAACATCAGGGCCTCATGATTGAAAAGATTAAGCAGAAAGAAAGCTGTGATTTGTGGCCTAGGATGAGAGAGGGAATCTAGTTAAAGAGATTATGGACCCATTTATTACCAGACTTCACCAGATTTGTCTGAAGACTTGCTGTCATTAACATTCCAAGTTACTCATTATTTATGATATGCCTACACCATGCTAGGCCTATAAGGGTAGAAAAATAATAAATGCTTTCAGTCTTCAGAGAATTTCCAGTTGAGTTGGGAGAAAGTAATTGGAAGACAATGTTTGAAAGTGAAGAGAATCAAGTCCTAAAGTACTTTAAGAGACTGAGTTCTCCATGAATTAATAAGGATACAAGGGCGCCTGGGTGGCTCAGTCAGTTAAGCATCTGCCTTCGGCTCAGGTCATGATCCCAGGGTTCTGGGATCAAGCCCCGCATAGGGCTCCGTGCTCAGCAGAGAGCCTGCTGCTTCTCCCTCTCCCTCTGCTGCTCACCCCTACATGTGCTCACTCGCATGCTCTCTAATAAATAAATAAATAAAATCTTTAAAAGATAATAAGGATACAATAAGTATTGTATTCTACCCCTACAACAAGTAGGGGTAGAATTTTGCCTAGAATCTGCAGAAGAATCCTCATTAAATTAGGAAATGATTGAATTTTGCTGGTAGAGAGGGAAAGGGGGTTATATGAACAAGCATGGAAAATCATTCATTCAGCCGTTGCACCCACTTTGGGCTAAGCCTCTGACTTGGTGCTGGGAATCTAATGATGAATAAGACACACTTGGTCCCCAGCCCCTGGAGCTGGGAGCCTTGGGGGATTCATGAATGAGCTAGGTCTGCCATGGGACAAGTGTTGCTCTGAGGAGTCCCTTGAAAGAGAAAATAAAAGAAATGTTGATAATTTTATGAGAAAAAATCTTTTATAGATTTTTTATTTTTGAGGGATAAAACCTGTCAATTGAGGATAGAAGTCACCTTTTATCATTATCTTACATTTCAAATTCTATGATACACATTTCTTTCTCTGGAGAACTAAGAAGTTCAACCAGCAGACAGCTATCTCTTTGATCAGTTAAGTCCTTACATAATTTTTTTCTTTCCAGAAAAAGTAAATAAGGACCACATTCCATATGGATATTCAGGACTTCTCATTTATTGCTCTTCTGATCAGAGTCTCAACAGATGCATAGTTCTACCTACTAACAAAAGCCCTTTTCAATAAAAGCCTGGCTTTAGGCTGTAGACAAATAGCAGTTTAGGAGATTCTCAAGCAAGATTTATGCCCAAATTCTCTCTGATTACTGCAATTTTTCAACCTGTCCTTTCAAACTGGAGATAAAATGAAGCAATTGGATATAAAGTGATGAAGACGACTTAGAGTTATAAATAGGACGTAAGTAAGCCTTTCTCTTCTCATATATTGAACCAGATTCTGAACAAGTACTTGAGACCTAATGGGGTGTCACTGGAAATAGCATCTAAATGCCACCTTAACTCCACTGAGGATTCAGTGGGACATCTACTCTGCTTCCTCAAATGCTGCATTGCTAGTGCCCCATTTTATGTATTCCAAAGATAGGGGTAAGGCACAGAACTGACCTGGTAGTTGTTTTATTGCAATGCATGTTGTTTCTTTTTGAAGAGCAGAGAGAAGTAATTTGTGTGGATTATGGCTTCCTGACTTCTGATTACATAACACAGAGAGCCGTCTGCGTGAAAATAGAAATTGATTTAAAAGCAGTTGGTAGCTCTGTCTGACATAAATTTGATGAGTAAAAGGAAAAGAGACTCTGATGATGTCAAAGTACATTTTTAAGAATTGACATGGTGAAGGCTTGGAGAAACTTCATTTTGATCTGCTCAGTCCAGTGACTGGCACCTCAGCCCTTGTCCTTTCCCTAATTAGCCTTATTCTCTGGTTCACAAACCGGAGAGAGGTCATGCAAAGGAGGGAGAACTGTCTCCAGGTTCAGTTAACCTTTACCGAGAGTCTACTGAATCCCGGGCACTGTGTGATCCCAGAAGACATAAATGCATCAATTTGTTCATTTAAAAAAAATCCTGACCATAGCTATGTGCCTGGCTCTGGGGATGCAGTTATGACTAAGACAAGGCCCCTTTGGAGTAGAGATTCTAGTGAGAGGCCCAACTTCAAAAGTTTACAGATACATTCATGATACACTTTCAGGCACGGCCCTTACCCTTGAGAATCTGATGGCCAAATGGAAAAAGTCAGTGCATACAGGAAGAAGGAGACCAGCTGGAAACAGAGGGAGCCAGAAGGCCAAGAGTCTGTGGTTAAGTGCTATTTCAAATTCACCTTGGCTTACAATTCTTGCTCCTTTGGTTTCTGGACTATCAACTTGCCATCTGGTGATATTCTACACATCCTTTCATCATAGAGGTTTTTACAGTCTCCTTTTTTGATTTGAGCATAATTGTTTTATCCTTTTCCGTTGAGCATTGAGTAAATACAGGGAACCAAGCAAAGTCTTGGTATGAGGGTGTGCAGAGAGCCTGAATCCCTCTAGAGACTTTTCCAGGGCTAACAAGTGGATGCTTCTTATTCCAAGATGCTAGAAACCCACAAGCAAAAGTAAGATCCCCTCTTAAGACCTTTGAGTCCAAATAGCTCAGGACCAGGGTCACACTTGCAAATTTGCTCTTTCCATCTCTCCAGTTAAAGCTACCCTTGCCTACAGCCAACCCACTCTGCCTATATCTCCTCCCCTTCTTTTCTGGGAGGGACTGGAGACAGATGTGTTGTGAAACAGATTAGAGAGTTCATTTGTTTGAGGCTGTCAAAGCTGAGCCCTTTGAGCTGAGCCAGAGACCTCCCACTGCCTCCTCCCAGGAGTCCACGTGCATCCTACATTCAGTCAGGCTTCCCCTCGGTCTGCACGTCAGCCTCTGACTTGCCCTGGAAGGTCAGTGCGGCAGGAGATCCCAGCACACCAGTCCCCAACTTTGCCCCTTACTTCACTAAAAAAAAGTTGGGGGGAGAGAAGAAGCTAAGTTTAAGACGAAGTTGGCAAAAAACCTACTAACACAATCCTAAAAGCATGTTTTCTCTAATAAGTCAATAAAAGAGAGCTTGGTTTCTCTGTCTGTTGTTCTTTCTCTTGTACTCTCTCCCCATGATTTTTCTGAGTAAATGCTCAAATTATTAATTGTGGCCCCAGCCATGTTTTTATTATTTTTAAGCCAAATTTCATGAGAGAAATGCCCACACTCACATTTCGCTTTGTGTCACCTAATAAAGAGAGGAGTGTAAGCACATGAATGAGCCTAACTTCAGAGAGCAGAAGGCTGGTCCAGGCTGGTAGCTCAGCACCAGCACATACTCGCAGCCTATCCCTGGCCCAGTGAGGTGCTCAGGTGGAATGTGGCAGCGTGGATCCAAAGAGAAATTTGGTTTTTCTTTTGTTATTGTGAAAATTGTGAAAATCAGTATTTTGCAAGGTGCTATTCTGAAAAAGAAAGCAGCTATTTTTAAGTGAGCAATTATAGCCTGGGAACAAAATTAAGCATAGGGTTTCAAACTAGATCATAAGGGACTATGACAGAAATGTATGTGGAGCAGGTCATAGCTCCTCTATGGGTTGATGGACAAGGCCAGAGAGTGAGTTTGGGATACTGAGCATGAGTATGGGAGAAAGAAGTAGCCTATTTAAGGAAAGAAGTATAAAGCTGGTCTGCTGCAGTGATTAATGGCAATCTGATACACCGTAAAGAAGTTTTTGAATTTCTTTTATTTATTCACTTAGACTTCTTTTATTTATTCATTTGGCATGTATGTTTTTGACATCTCTTCTGTGCCAGGGATGATGCTGCAGATAGAGTGATGGACAAAACATGCTCCATCCCTCTTAGCTTTCAATATACAAACTGATTTTAATGAAGGCATCATAGGCCTAGTTACAGAATAAGAAAACATGTCAACTGGCCATCTGCAAAGAGTAGTACTGAACATGGCAGGCAGTGCAGAGCCTTTCTCCCTCCCAAACTACAACTACTTGCACCTTATGCATTCTGGGTCCCCCTCTGTTTGTATTCCTCTTAAGGTAGGTAGGTCCAGGCAGGTGCAGAGATGGTCAAGGAGAGGGATGGGCTGCTGGGTTGATCCCTGTCATAAGTAATCATGACTGAACTATAAAGGTGGAAAAATCCCTGGAATATATGGATTCAGCAAGAAATTCATTATAGATCCTAACTAGCAACAGTGTTGAAGAATCATGCACTATTGATGACTATCACTATGGCCCATACAATAAAAATTAACAGAGCTTTACAATCTGTAACTTCCTTTCTTAGATGTTACCTGTGATACTAAAAAGTCACAAATACCCAAGGAGTTGATATTGCCATCCATTTTATGAATGAGAAGAAGGGAGCTTGTTCTGATCGGACCACATGTTGATGGAAGAGCCAAGCCAGGACTTCTATTATACCCTTGGGTTCTGCCCACCATGGCATGACACCCCCCTGAGTAGTAGTAAATTACATAGAAATGCAACTGTTTACCTTCCTTAGGTATCTCCACAGTGCCTGAACACTGAGATATTTTTACTGGTAGCCTGAGGATCTCTTGAGAAATTTTGTAAATGAAGGTGTGAGAACAATTCTGCCAAGGTAGAAATTAGGTATCAGTGGTGGTGTATGAGATTATCATTTCATTCACTCCTGCGAAGTGATAAAGCATGAATCAAAGTGACAGGGAAAATATTTCCAAACTTTGCCATTTGAAAGGCTACAGGAATACTTGCTGATTATAAATTTAGCATAGCGGGATTCATTTTTTTGAAATGAAAACTTCTTTGGAGGACAAACACTGAGACTTTTGACGGGGAGTAAACTGATTTCCCCATAGTTTTAGCTATTTGGTTATATCAGTTAAGAGCTGGTGAGCTCCCAAGGTGAACAAAATACAATTTTCGGAAGCACCAAACATGGAATTTCTCATCATTCCCGACGTGGTTCTGTCATCCCCTTGCTTAGGTAGCACCCCTGTGTGTGTAGAGCCTCCTGCTCGTGCTTTAAATACATTCATTCTCTCATAGAAGCCACATAATCATCCTGCCAGAGAGTCTAGGTAACATGTCCGCGACCACAGGGCTAGGAAGTAGGGGAGCTAGGACTGACACCAGGGGCCACATGGCTACAGACCCTTAATACCGATGGTTTCACATTTTGTCCTTCAGAGGTGCCTTGGGACACTGGAGGGTCTAAGAGAAACAGGGCTCAGGCTATTCATCATTGTTTCTTGCAGAGCATCCCCCGTGTTTACCTCTTTTATATACGGTGGTGTTCCTCAAGTTCAGAGCTCATGAAATTGAGAGCACAACTTAGATGCTTAAGGAAAAGGCAGTTTCTTTGTTTGGTCTACAGCTACTTGGGTCCCCATTCAAAGCCTCATCTGATGGCAAGTAGAGAAGAGAAAATTAGATAAGTGTCCAGAAGGGTTTAATCTTAGTTCAATCTAAACATTTAAGAGTGTTTTTGTTTTTTTTTTAAAAGGTGCAGTGTTTCAGAGAACGACGTTGCCCCCTCTTTCCATCTTTGGAAGGCTTCTGGGTGTGTTGGGGGAGGGGTCTGGTCCTTTCCTGTCCACATCTGGTGCCATGCTCCTTGATGGCCTGGGTACCAAGCACCCAGATATTCTCCAACGCTGAAACAACTGGAGTCTATATTCTTTCAGGTCCAGCATGCTCCTGGCAAAGCTCCCTGGCTGAAATGGACTCCTTCTCACATAACAACCCTTCTAAGGTCTGGCTGTGATTCTCATTTGTTACTGGTCCAAGCAGCCAGCTCTGCAGTCTTTATTAACAAAGAGACACCTCAGCCCCAGGAAGAGGACCCCCTCTGGCTAAACTGGCTGCTTAAACCAAGTCAGACAGTAAGAATTTCCCTGCTAGTCTTCACAAATCTATGCTCAGAAAAGTTGTGAGCAGAAGATCCAGTTACACATAAACTAAGAATGATTGTTTTTCCTCACTCAGTGAATCAGCAATTTGACTATGTTCATAATTGAGGTGAACCAAAAATTGCAGAATGCTAGTACCAGAAAGTGCCTTGAAGGCCATCCATGCCCTTCCTCCCCACCATGCAGGATGAAGAACGTGAGGCCCAGAGATGCAGCAGTTGGCCGTGGTCGCATTCCATTACAGCAAAGGTAGCGCCTGACCGAGCCCTCTGGAAATCAGAGGCCTCCAGAAATCAGGTCCGGTCCTGCACTCTCCCCTCCCCCACACTTATCAGTGATAAGCCTGCGTCAGTGAGAATGGCTAAGCCCCATCCCCAGCGGGTGGGTCCCTAATCCAATGACTGGTGTCTTAATAAAAAGGAGAAATCTGGACACATTCACACACAGAGGAAAGACAATATGAAGAGACACAGTGAGAACACCGTCTATGAGCCAAGGAATGAATGCCTGAGGCTACTAGCAGTTAGGGAAGAAGCCTGGGACAGATTCCTCCTCAGAGACTTCAGAAGGAACCAACCCTACAGACACCTTGATCTTGGACTTCTGGTCTCCAGAACTGTGAAACAATAAGCCCCCCCAGTTTGTAGTACTTTGTGACTGTTAGGAAATTAATACGGAGAACTTCCCATTTCCTACCCCCATCCCACTGCATGCCTCCTCTAGCCTTCCTCTAATTTTGCCTAAACCTTCCCCTTTTTAAAACTGGACTGTCCTCAAAGGAGCTTCATTTGTACTATACCAAGGCACTGTCCCCCTCCTAAAGGTATCTGCATTGAAATTTTATGTCATTGTGGTACATAAAGTATTGTTCCCTGTCGGGGAAGGACTGAAGCATGGAGGTCAAAAGAATAGATTTGGCAATCAGAAAAAACATTGTTTATCGCTCACTGGCTGTACAACTGGGGTAAAGTCCAAGGGCTGTGACTCCTTGTCTGATAAGTGGGACACTGATGTTCCTCACTTTGTAGGATTAAGTGAGATTGTAAAAGTAAAGCACTTAGCACAATTCCTGACACATAAGCACCTCAATTAAGTAGAGCTATTAATAGTAGTAGCTATTAGGGGAGCTTCAGCCATTGAGGAGCAGGGGTTGGCGAGTATTTATGGAGTCTTTTCACCTCTCTGAAAAGGCACCCAGATGGCTGCCTACTCAGTTACATAACTCTGGAGCCACTTGTCTAGTCACCATGAAGCTAGATATCTGCATGACCCCTATGTGACTTGGAGAGGTTAAGAAAATACAAGATTTTAACAATGAAATGAAAGGGTTTGATAATCTACAAGATGTAAGTGATACTCGAGAAGTAAGTAATGCCTCCTGTATCTTCCAGAAGCCAAGGGGAATGTCTGCAAATAGAGGTCAAGTACTTAGGGTCAGTGATACCCAAGACAGAGGTCAGAAGACATAAGCTTCCCTTCTAATCACCCAGGTGACCCTGTGCCAGTGTCCTAGTCTCTCTGAGATTAGGTTTCTCACCTGTAAGGTATCATGGAGGATGGTGCGGTTATTCACAAATATTTTGTGCCCCTCTCTGCAAAGTATTTATAATTCCCCACCCTAATAATATCAAATTTGTCCCTATGACTCACTTTGACCAATTAGAGGTGAGTGGACACAATGGCTATGCCCTCAGATCTTTCCCTGCCTCTGCTGTCATGAAAGCATGTGATAAGATGGAGTTTCTGGGGCACCTGGGTGGCTCAGTCATTAAGTGTCTTCCTTCAGCTCAGGTCATGGTCCTGGGGTCCTGGGATCGAGTCCCACATCAGGCTCCCTGCTCAGCGGGAGGCCTGCTTCTCCATCTCCCAACCCCCTGCTTGTGTTCCCTCTCTCACTGTGTCTCTCTCTATCAAATAAATAAAATCTTAAAAAAAAAAAAGATGGAGTTTCTGTTGGCCTGCTCTGAGTACCTATGATAAGAAGTTCACCTTGCTAGTCTAAGATGGGTATGGACCATAAGCAATAAACTGTGATAGTGAGAACTGGGGTTGTTCATTTCCAGAGCACAACCCAGCTCATCAGGGCTGATGCAGGTGGAAATCATACATCTGCATCACGGGTCTCTGATGAACAGCTTTGCAAATACAAAGTGTGCTGCAATCACAAAGCAAGAGTTGAGAGAAAAAAGGGAACTTTAATTTCCATGACATTCCCTATTCTCACCAAAGAAATTGTGTGATAAATAACTGAGTGTTAGTGGAAGGGGGGAAAAAAAAACCCACCGATTGGCCAAGCTTCTTTCTCTCAAAGTAGAGGAAAGAAGGAAATATGAAGAAGAATTGCTCACAACTGATTGAAAACAAAGCACCTTGGAAGCTTGCTTAAATCAGGCTGTCCTCCCACCTGCTGCCTCAAGTCTCTATGCTTTGATTTTTGTCTTTTCTGCATGTCTCAAATGTCTACAAAGGCTACCACCTGAAAATCACACTTCTCATATATTTGAAAGGAAACCCATTAAATATGCACATGAAGTCCTAATATTCTGAGGAAAAAAGAAAAAGAAGGAAAGAAAGAAGGAAGGGAGGGAGGGAAAGACAGAGGGAGGGAAGGAGGGAAGGAGGGAAGGAGGGAGGGAGGGAGGGAGGCAGGGAGTAGGGAGAGACAGACCAAAGGAAAAAAGGAAGAAACAGAAATCCGAATGGATAAAGAAGATGTAGTGTATATACACAATGGAATATTATGCAGCCATCAAAAAACCACGAAATCTTGCCATTTGCAACGACATGGATGAAACTAGAGGGTGTTATGCTGAGTGAAATAAGTCAATCAGAGAAAGACATGTATCATATGACCTCACTGATATGAGGAATTCTTAATCTCAGGAAACAAACTGAGGGCTGCTGGAGTGGTGGGGGGTGGGAGGGATGGGGTGGCTGGGTGATAGACATTGGGGAGGGTATGTGCTATGGTGAGTGCTGTGAATTGTGTAAGACTGTTGAATCATAGACATGTACCTCTGAAACAAATAATACATTATAAGTTAAAAAAGAAGAAGAAGAAGATAGTAGGAAGGGAAAAATGAAGGGGGTGGGAATCGGAGGGGGAGACGAACCACGAGAGACTATGGACTCTGAGAAACAAACTGAGGTTCTAGAAGGGAGGGGGGTGGGGGATGGGTTAGCCTGGTGATGGGTATTAAAGAGGCACGTACTGCATGGAGCACTGGGTGTCATACGCAAACAACGAATCATGGAACACTACATCAAAAACTAATGATGTATGGTGATTAACATAACATAATAAAATAAAATTTTTTTAAAAAGGCTATAAAACAACTCAGAAAAGGGTTGTTAAAAAAATCAATTATTTAGAGGGCACTCATTTGTTCCCTTGTAAAGCTAATAAATGCATTATTTATTGTATAAAGAGGGTAACGTGGGCTTTTTTATCCATGTGATCTATTCACCATGTGGTCCATTCACCAGTGATCCTACAGGAAACTTCCATTTGTTGTCTTCAATGTAGAAAGTGTTAGCATGGGACATTAAAGGAAAAAAAAAAAAGATAAACCCAAAACACAGTTGACCTAGTATTTTACTTTCATATTTACATTTGAATAGGTGAATGCCCAAAATCCTGGTAATTCATTTCAACCAGACTAATGAAATCACACAGAAGACTTCACCCAGAAGTACCTAATTTCCTCACTGTCTACCTTGTTTAGTTCCTCCCTGCTTCACTCCAGGGGAAGGATATTAACTCACAGATCTTTTTTCCCTGAAAGTCCCCAAGAGGATGGAACTGCCTTTTCTCTTTTGAAAAATGCCTCCCATTTGACTTGCACCTTGCTGGGAACAAGATATCATTTGTTTTAAAAGAGAGACAGTCTCAAGTCTCCTTTCCTTCCAATTCTTGCTGAGTTAGAGGTTGAAATTAAAAGAAAATAAATGATAATAATGTTAACCAAGAAGGCTGCTATTACAGGAAAACTGAGCAGGAGAGGCCTGGGGTAAAAAAGCTCCAAGAATCATAGCTCAGAGATGGGCTGTTTTAGAACAGCAGTTAGTCCTGGCCAGTGCACTTGGAAGTGTGCTGCCTCTGGAATGAACAGGCAAGGACTGTCAGGGAGGCGTAGGACTCGACTGAGTTCCTGGGCCACTCTCATTTGTATTAAATTACTTCCTTTGAGGGGTTGCTCTTCTTGACCCAGACATGAAAGATGTCTCCTCCTTATTTAAGTCAGAATGCAAAATTGAGAGTTGATCTACATCTTGCAAGTGGGAAAAAAACACTTGGACACAAGTAGACAACTCATAGGGGCGTTTCTTCTCCTTTTGGAGATTCTGAACAAAAAGCAAGGCTGATGCTTCTCTCGAGTGGCCTCCAGAAAGTTCACCTGAAGAACTTGCACAGGGAGGCCAAAAATGTGCCATCCCAAGAGAATGAGAAGACAAGCCACAGACTGGGAGAAAATATTTGCAAAATTCATATCTGATAAAGAAGTGTTATCCAAAATAGACAAAGACCTCAAGCAAAAACAAAACCAAACACATGAACAACCCAATTAGAAACTGAGCAATAGATCTGAACAGACACCTCACCAAAGAAGATATACAAATAACAAATAAGCATATGAAAACATATTCCACATCATACGTTCTGAGGGAACTGCAAATTAAAACAACAATGAGGTACCACTATACACCTATTAGAATGGCCAAATCCAAAACACTGACACCACCAAATTCTGCTGAAGATGTGGAGCAACGGGACTCGCATTCATTGTTAGAAGGAATGGTTCAGCCACTTTGGAAGACAGATGGACAATTTCTTAAAAAAATAAACATACTCTTACTATGTGGTCCAGCAATCATGCTGCTTGCTATATTTTTTACCCAAAGGAGTTGTGCAAAAACCTGCGCACCAATGTTTATAGCAGCTTTTTAATAATTACCCAAACCAATATGTCCTTCAGTAGGAGAAAGGATTAAGTGTGGTCCCTCCATACAATGGAATACAACTGAAAGCTAAAAAGAAATGAGCTATCAAGCCATGAAAATACAGGAAAGAGCCTTAAATGCATATGACTAAGTGAAAGAGGCCAATTTGACAAGGTTAATACTGTATGGTTCCAACCATATAACATTCTGGAAAAGACAAAATTATGGAGACAGTAAGTAGGTTAGTGGTTGTCAGGGAGTAGGGAGGAGGGAGAAATAAACAGGCAGAACACAGAGAAATTTTCAGGCAGTGAAACCGTTCTGTATGATACTGTAATAGTAGATATGTGTCATTATACATTTGACAAAACCTATGAATACACAACATCAAGAGTGAACCATAATGTAAATTGTGGACTATGGGTGATGATGATGTGTCAGTGTAGGCTCATGGGTTGTAACAAATGTTCCACTCTAGTGGAGGATGCTGATAATGGGGAGGCTATGCATGTGTGGGGGCAGAGGGTATATGGAAACTCTCTGTACTTTCTGCTCAATTTTGCAATGAATATAGAACTGCTCTTAAAAATAAAGTCTATTAAACAACAAGTGCCATCTTGGATTATGAGCTACCTTTGAGCTCTCTTTGCTTCCAAGAACCAGGTTTCCCAACTTTCAAATATTCTTTCCCCTAACTCCATAAAACTTTGGAACATACTAGAAGCTCCACCCCCACAAATTCTTCATTTACTTTTTAAAGAAATATTTAAGTGTCTATTAGGACTAATCATTGTGTGATGCTCCAGTAATATGGTGTTTCACTGATACATTTCTTTTTTATTTTGTAAAACCTAAAACCTGTATTTCTCTTAAAATAGATGGCCATCTTATACTTGTCAGTGTTTTTTCTTTATTATACTAATATTAACTATAATATATATTTTGTTATTCAAAATATATATTTATTATATAAAATAATGCATCTCACAGTCAGCATCTTAGATTTCACAAAACATGGTAAAATGGTAAACAAAAAAATGTGCAGCTTCAGCCCAGTAATGGAGACAGATTTAAATAAATAATCATGCAAACAAAGTTACAATAATAACTGCGACTGGGGCTTTGAATGGGCGGTACATGGAGGAGGAGGAGAGATACCAGGAGAGACTTCCCAGAGGATGTGGCAATGGTCTGAGGACTAAGAGCTGCAGAAACAGTGAGCGTGAGCTACATGAAGGAGAAGAAGTTGAGGAGGTAGAGGTAACTACGGGTACAAAGGCTCTAGGGCAGAAGACAGTCTGGGGCATGGAAAGGTCAGTGTGGAAGGAGGGCAATGACGAGGGACAGTGTGATGTGTGGTGAGCCTGGGAAGGCTCCTTTGAAGCACCGAAGTGAAAATGTCAAATTACAGTGGATTCTACAGGTCAGGAACTCAAGGGGGATTTCTGGGATAGAGATGAAAATTGTGGAGTCATCTGAATCAAGGTTGTCATAAAAGCCCTGGGAGGGGATGATATAACCAAGAGATGTGATTCTTGGGCTGCACTTTAGAATTTTCTGGGAGGCTTTTAAAAATCCCAATGGTAGATCCGAGAATCACTATTTTTTAAGGCTACCCATGTGATTCCCCAGGGGCAGTCACATTTGAGCATCATCAGCCTGGAGAGAAAACACAGAGCAAAAAGTGAGGAGGTGCTAGAATGAAGAGTTGAGAATTCTGATACTTAATGACCTGGTAGAGGAGGAAGAAGCTGCAAAGGAGCCAAACAAGGAATGGCCAGGAGATCCATGGGAAATCAGGAGAATGTTGAGTCACAAAAGTCATGAGGAAAAGGAAAAGTCACAAAAGTCATGAAGAAAAGTTTTCAGTAGTGCTGAATGAATCTGCACGAAATAGGTAAGGACTGACAGCATCCTTTGGGGCCAATCGCAGAGAGGTCAATGTCAACCTTTGCAGGAGCTGTCTGTTGGTGTGATGGAGTCGGAAGCCAGATGATGCTGAGGACAGAGGTGGAGGTAAGAACACCTAGTGTGGAGGACTGCTTTTAGAAATCCAGCTGCAAAGTGGAAGGACACTGAGGAGATCATGGGGTAGAGAAACTTTTGTTTTGTGTTTGTAAATGAGAACTATCTGAGCATGTTTGAAAAATAAAAGAGAACAATAGCTCTAATATACACGTGACAAGAGCAGGCATTTCCTGAGGAGCTGGGGAAATGAAAACCCAGACATAGGTGAAGGGGCCGGATTTTGATACGAAGAAGGGATGGTTGTTCTACTATAACGGGAAGGAACAAAGGTGGTGTAGGAGACATAGAAGTCAATTTTCACATGCAGGAATAGGGAGAGAAAAGAGTTCTCATGCAAATTTCATTTTGCCTTTGAAAGCAGCTCAAAAATTCCTTATTAACCCACGCCCTTAGTTTGGCTTCAGAAGTTACATTTCTCATAAGGACAGTCTTCTCCTTGGGCTGCTTTCCATGTATGCTAATTATGTTATTGGCTGGCATTTCCTACAACAGTCCCTGCTCATATAACCACCACTGATTCATTAAGTCAATGTAAGCAGGGGTTATTCCTTAGCTGACTAATTAGAGATTGTATCCCTGAAGTTAAAACACATACACTTATCCAGCAAAGGGTTGTGTGGTGCCCACCCGGTGCCAAATATTGCACTGACTATTGAGAACAGAAAATAGAAAAACAAACAAGATGGAGAATTTGAAATTCCCTCTCACCATGCCCTTATTCCAAGAGACTCATCATCTAGCTGGAAAGCTAATAACTAGTAAGTAACTTATAATGATTAAAGAGTCAAATCACTGCACAGGTATTCTAAACCCTTTAGCATTGTTGTTGTTTCAAAGGCACTATCCCAAGATGAACATGGCTTCATCTGTGATAGCTCTTTCAGCAGACATAGCAGCTTTTGAAAACAAGATACTTCTTTTTTTTTTTTTTTTTAAGAGAGAGAGAGAGGGAGAGAGGGGTGGGGGAGGGACAGAAGAAGAAGGAGAGAGAGAATCTTAAGCAGGCTCCACGCCTAGTGCTGAGCCCGACACGGGGCTAGATCTAACAACCCTGAGATCATGACCTGGGCTGAAATCAAGAGTTGGATACTTAACCGAGTGAACCACCCAGGTGCCCCAAGAACAAGGTACTTCTAAGGGAAGTGTTACCCAAGCACCAAAAGCCTTTATTACCAATGTCTGTTGAAAAGGAGGGCAGTAGTTTTATGCTGCTCTAGAAAATCAGACAAAAATTACTTACTCATGGAATTAGAAAATCTCCTGGTTGGGAGGATCCTTAAAGGTGATCTTCTCCAGTCTCCCATCTAAAGGTTGAGTTTCCTCTGGCTTGAGGAAAAGATGGCTGGAGGCTGAGAGTAGAGGACTGGGGGTTGGGGGATTAGGGACAGGAGCTGGGGGGAGGGGAGGGATCTCAAGGAGGAATGCTAGACAGGGAGAGCACACTCCTAGACCACAGACCACCCCTCTCCCCCACCAACACACATATATACAGGACTTTCATTCTTTTTTCTTCTTCAGCCCAGTTGGGATTGGAGTCAATAGAAAAATGATTATTCATTTCCACAAGACAAAAAAAAGTATTTTCCTATATTGTACATGTTTTGTATTTCCTGTATTGTCATACCTTGCACATTATAAGCACATAATATTAATAACTGAATGAAATCACAACCCAAATGACCTTCTCTGCCAACTGGTAAGTGAACTACTAGAGTGTAAAAATATAATATAAACGAACTACTTCATGCCCTCTTCCCAAAGTGGCCAGGACTGTTTACAAAATGAGCTTGGTCCTCTGTGCCACGAATTGTGGTAGAAGAATCAAAGATAAATATGATAATGCCTGCCCTTGGAAGCGCATGGTCTATTAAAGGTACAAAACAGTACAAATTTTAAAACAGTGATAAGTGCTACCCTAGATGTTGGTTGATCATGCTCCCCTGATGGGTAGGTGAGTGTGGCCTGGCTGATATGGGTCACTACAGGGCCCAGACTGGCCACAGGAGCACAGAGCAAGTGTCAAGACCAGGAGGAAGTGCAAAAATCACTTGAATGGGAGGCCATGGGTTGGTAAGCCGGGGAAGTGAGTCTATACCAGTAAATGATAAGAAGGAGGGCCTGAGCAAGGGAAGCAAGGGCAAAAATGAACTATTGAGATTTCATCAAGATAAAAAGCTTTTGCACAGCAAAAGAAGCAGTCCACAAAACCAAAAGACAACCAACAGACTGGGAGAAAATATTTGTAAATGACATATCAGATAAAGGGCTAGTATCCAAAATCTATAAAGAACTTATCAAACTCAACACCCAAAGAACAAATAATCCAATCAAGAAATGGGGAGAAGACATGAACAGACATTTTTCCAAAGAAGACATCCAAATGGCCAACAGACACATGAAAAAGTGCTCAGCATCAGGGAAATCCAAATCAAAACCTCCATGAGACACCACCTCACACCCGTCAGAATGGCTAGAATTAACAAGTCAGGAAACGACAGATGTTGGCGGGGATGCGGAGAAAGGGGAACCCTCCTACACCGTTGGCGGGAATGCAAGCTGGTGCAACCCCTCTGGAAAACAGTATGGAGGTTCCTCAAACGGTTGAAAATAGAGCTACCATACGATCCAGCAATTGCACTACTGGGTATTTACCACAAAGATACAAATGTAGGGATCCGAAGGGGTACGTGCACCCCAATGTTTATAGCAGCAATGTCCACAATAGCCAAACTGTGGAAAGAGCCAAGATGTCCACCGACAGATGAATGGATAAAGAAGAGGTGGTATATATACACAATGGAATATTATGCAGCCATCAAAACGAATGAGATCTTGCCATTTGCAATGACATGGATGGAACTGGAGGGTGTTATGCTGAGTGAAATAAGTCAGTCAGAGAAAGACATTTATCATACGACCTCGCTGATATGAGGAATTTTTAACCTCAGGAAACAAACTGAGGGTTGCTGGAGTGGTGGGGGGTGGGAGGGATGGGGTGGCTGGGTGATAGACATTGGGGAGGGTATGTGCTATGGTGAGCGCTGTGAATTGTGCAAGACTGTTGAATCACAGATCTGTACTTCTGAAACAAATAATGCAATATATGTTAAGAAAAAAAGAAGAAGATAGCAGGAGGGGAAGAATGAAGGGGAGTAAGTCGGAGGGGGAGACGAACCATGAGAGACAATGGACTCTGAGAAACAAACTGAGGTTTCTAGAGGGGAGGGGGGTGGGGGGATGGGTTAGCCTGGTGATGGGTATTAAAGAGGGCACGTTCTGCATGGAGCACTGAGTGTTATGCACAAACAATGAATCATGGAACACTACATCAAAAACTAATGATGTAATATATGGTGATTAACATAACAATAAAAAAATTTAAAAAAAAAGAAGGAGGGCCTGAGGTAGATGTCAAGAACTAGAGCACAGCCCCAAAACTCAAACACTTAGGGAAATGAGACCTGGGAACTACAGTTCAATAGGGATGCAGGAAAATATGTGGATGAATATGGAACCAGGGGCTTTTGCCTAATCTGCCTTCCTGACCCTTCCCAATGTTTGGCACGGGCAGAATTGGCTCCATTTGAAAAAGTGGGGTAGACAAATGAGAAAAGAGTATTCAGAAGAAGAAGAAACTAAGGATTCAGAGAAAAGTTCCTGGTGGTCCTAGATGAAGCAGATGTTTTAGAACTGCAGAAGGCCTAGGGCCATGCTCTTTCGGGAGGTGACTTCAGGTGTGGCTATCACCGCAAAAGCCTGAGATAACATGCAGTGAGTGCTCCTATGGAGAGGTGTTTCAATAGCCCTTAACTCTGTATGTAAGACTCAGTTATGGACTAAGCTGCATGTATTCATCACACTACTGGCTGTTAATACTCCTAGTTATTGATATGCATAATAAAGTTACACCAGCCTACAACTTTGAGACTGACAGATAGAAGGGGAATTCATTTGACAGATCAGATAATTCTTAATGGGATAAAAGGAAGATGCTCTGGTTCCCCCCTCTTTTTAATTGTGCCCATTAATAACTTGATCTTTTTTGGGGATGAGCTAGATGCACATATATTTCAACAAGAAACAGAAAGTCAAGAGTTCTCTTTGATGCCCATGACAGGACTTTATCATTCTGAACTACCAGTGGTTTTAACAGACATCTGACCCCAATTTTTAATTATCACCATTAAGACAGGCTTTGGATCCACTGTGCGAAAACTAAGTTATTTTAGGAAGATGCCTAACAGAGCCAATAACCCCAGAGCAATTAGCTGCATTGATGTATCTCAATGGACGTTTCATACCTGTTTTGTCTTGAAGAGTATCCCAAGAAGCTAAGTTTAGTAAATCTAGACCATGTAGGCTGTTTTCGTCTAGGCTAAGAACTGGAGGGTCTCAACTTTTCATTTTTCTATGAATTGCAGTAGACTCAAAATCACTTTCCAAATGAAATGTTGGCCCTGGTTGCAGGGACTTTCTAGCTCTCGTCAATCAAAACTGGAAATGGCCTTCTGCTCAGGCAGATTTTTTTTTTTAAATGATGTTTCAGTTCTCAGAGGAGAGGGCTGATCCTCTCATGCCTAGCAGTTGAGACCAGGCCCATCCCAGCGACCTGTCAGGAAAGCCCATCTTAAACTCACTGTCAGAAAACCGTTGAAAAGCTCAAGTAAAAGAAATAATTCCTAAAGAGAATTAATCTGGCAACCCCTTTCCTCTAGGTTCTGTGGAATTTAATCTTAGCTTAAACCAAACAAGCCACCAGAGTATGCTTTGGTGTGGTGCCAGCAGAACCAGTATAAAAAGTAGTTCTGAAAAAGCACATGCTATGTTTAATACGTAGGTGATACTGATGAGTATTTGATATTCATTACAGTGCACAGCATCTTTTGTAGGGAAATCCACCAAAGATTTCTCTCCTTAGCAACAGGGGTGTGTGTGTGTGTGTGTGTGTACGTTTGCGTGTGTACGTGCGTGCGCATGCATGCACATGCTGTTCAAAAAATTTTAATTGGAGAGCATAATTTCTGAAAAGTGCATAAAAATAGCACAGTTTGGCTGATGAACAATCTTGTGAAGCCCCATCGAGGCCAAGCGACCCTCCCTTCCTTCCTTCTTAATACTCTCTGCCCCTGGAAGGTAACCATCATCTTAATTCTCACCATAATCACTTTCTTGCTTTCCTTTATAGTCTTAAACCTACGTATACTTCCTCAGCAATACAGTTTCTAAGCACACACACTCTCTAATATATTGTATATATATCAATCTTATGTAAGATTCATTCATGTTCTTGTAGTTTCTTCATTTTCACAGTTCTATATTATTCCCATGTCTCGAAGCACCACAATGTATTTATCCATTCTACACTTAGTAGGTATGTACGTAATCTCCTTTTAGGAGTTATTGGGAACAACAGTCTTATAATGTATATAGAATAGTTTCTTTGGGATATACACTTTAGACTATAGTTTTGGGTTAAAAATAAATAAATATTCTATATACATATTACATATGTATATTTACTTATTTATATAAAGTTTTCAGGATATATATATATATATATATATTTCTAGAGGACTAATAATCAGAATATTTGGAATAGCCTTCTACAGTGTTCCTCTTAATCAATGGATCGGTTTTACCGCATTGGTTCTATTACTCTTGTAAATTAGTCATGCTTCCCTCTTTGTATTGCTCACTAGAGAACTAAAAGCCACACTTACTGTCAAATGTGTTCTGCTGAGGGAGGTTTTGAAGGGGGGAGGTATGTCTGGGGCTGCTGTAGGAAGAAGGGGGCATCCGTCCCATCCTCGCTCATCCAAGCAGAGCAGTTTTTACTATTAGGAAATCTTATCGGCATGCAAACAAGTATAGAGGATAATACATAATTGTTTCTATCCATTGTATATACCGGTTTTCCAAACACATTTTTATTTTGAGAAAAACTTCCATAGCTTTAAAAAAGAATGGAAACCTCTGATCTAACTCACAAAGAGAAAACGTACAGTGCTGGGATCAGAGGACCTGATTTGGTCGACCTGGGCTTGGTATAAGTCACATTCTCTCTCTGACCCTCTAGAGAGGCTCAAATGACTAGATGATGTGGTCATTCAAAGAAATTCAATGAAGAGTCATTAGTAAAATACTGAAGAGACTTGATGATAGCATAAACGCAGCTATCAGAGAGGACAATGGACTAGACTCTAGGGTCTGCACCAATGTCATTATTATTGCAGAGAAATTAATCTATGCACGTTGTTTAGGAATCTTGACATTAATATTTGAGATTTTTGCTCTAATATTTTCTTTTGGTCTATGACATAGATGGATTTTTTTTTCTGTTTAAATCCATATTGTTCAGGAAAACTTTAATTTAATACTTAAGTATGCAGATTTGAAGCTGAATAGACTGAATTCCAGTTCAATCCCTCTAAGACTTAGGTGCCCTATTTATGAAAGAGGCTAATGGTAATGCCTACCACATCTGGTGGTTGTAAGGATTAAAGACAAAATGCTCAGCACCCAATCAGTACTAGCTGATATCAGATTATTCTGAGTCATAGTCTACTCTTCTCCCTTGAGCATGTCATCATCTTGGACAACATTCATATCTCCGCTGACAGCCAACACTCTAACTTCCTATACTTGTAAACCTCTTCCCTTGGCATCCACCTCCTCTCCACATCAGTCACACAACTACTCCCCAGACCTTGTTATCAACAGGAACTGTGTCACCTCTGGAATATCCTAATTGAGAATCAAAAATTTCCCTCCTGCTTTTTTTTTTTTTAAACAGCGGTATTAGTTAGGGAATGCCGCCTGCTGTAGCAGATACCACACACAATTTCAGCCTCTTACCACAATATAAATTTATTTCTTACCTCATTAAAGTCCCAAGCAGGTGCCCCTGATTTGTAGGCAGTTCTCATCCAAGCAGCAATTCAAGGATGCAGATTCCTTCCATCTGGTGCCTCCACCATCTTCAACTCGTGGCTTCCAAGGCTGATGAAGAAAGGGAAGGGCATGGTGGGTCACACCCAGAAGGTTCTGTGGACCAGGACTAGAATGGGTGCATGATAGTCCACTGGACAGAACTCAGACACATGTTCATAAGAAAGACAGAGGAAAATTATCTGTGGGAAGGAAGGAAAAAGAAACAGGTTTGATAAACAGTTAGTCAATCTCCGTCATTCTCTTATCTCTCCTAATCTTCAATTTTCAGCCTCATGGAGATTTATAATCCTTGAATCCTACTTCCTCCTGACAGCTCTCTCTTTAGTCCTCCTTGCCTAGTCTAGCCTGCCCCCCATGGCCTAACACTTGAACGCTTTCGATGCCATTAACTCCTTTACCCTCTTGTCATTTCCTGGTACATATTTGCAAAAGTACCAGCCACAGATAAATCTAAGCACTGTCATTCTCCACTCCTGTAACTAGCTTGCTGGCTTCTCCTAGGAGTGCACACACACACACATGCATGCACGCAAAACCAGGTGGACTGGGGCCACTAACATTCATATTTTCCAACATCAACCAGGCCCCCAGTATTGCTATATTATTTCATATAATTCTAATGATCTACATACTTCTGATCATTTCTCTTCCTCTTTTCCCACAGTAACTGTATCTGTCTGTAATCTCTCTAAACTGATTGCTATATATTCCCAATTAAGTTTCAGTATATAACTTCACTTCCAACATTATGGGGAAAATAGAAGATAGCATCCTGGGCCTACAGAGATTACTCACTACATTGCTTTTAAAAGATGCAAGTGTTCTCCAAAGCAATGTATTCCTAAAGCTTTGGTGAAGGGAGTGTCTTTTGGGACCTCTCAGGGGACGTGTAGTTAAGGTGTGGTTTTGTGAAACTTACTGGACAAATCCATCCTAACACTGCCATCTCCCTAAGCCTTTGACTTCCTTCTTCTTCATTATAACAATGAAGTTCAGGCGACTTATTTTCATTTAGCAATGCCCACTATTTTATCTAGGTTTTATGCAACTAAGCAAATAGGTAGAATATACTGAACCAGCAGACCAAATTCAGAATCTCTGGTTTGTTCACACATATTAACAAATTCAGTTGCATTTAGAATTATGTTCCTCTTTCCTTGATCTTGTATGTTCAGAATTCCTTTCTGCTGATCTTTACTAGAATTTTGCTGAAATAATTAGCAAATTCTTATAATACTATTTGGTGTGAAAATAGTCTCCTCCTGGGTTTAATTGTATAATTGGTCCCCTGATACACTCTGGGATATGACTCTAGATAAAGATGCTGGCAGGGGTTGGGGACATGGGTGCAATTGAGAAAGGACAGCTGTCTCCTTAGTCAGTCATTGCAAAGCTTTTAGTAGGAAAAAACAGCTTCATCAGATGAGGGAAACAGCTGCTTTGCAGAGCAGGGAAGGTTTGGGGAAAGTGAGGGCTTGGAAGACTCTAAACCATCTATGGTGGTTAATTTTATGTGTCAACTTGACTGGGCCATAGGATGCCCAGATATCTAGTCAGACATTAGTCTACATTGTGTCTCCGAGAGTGTTTCTGGACATTAGCATTTGAGTCAGTAGACTGAGTAAAGCAGATTGCCCTCCCTAATGTGGGTAAGGCTCATCAAACCCACTGAAGGCCAAATTTGAACAAAAAGGCTTTTTTGGTAAGAGAATTAAGGGAGAATTCACTCTCTCTACCTGTCTTTGAAATAGGAAATTGATCTTTTTTTTTTAAAGATTTTTATTTATTTATTTGAGAGAGAGAGAATGAGAGATAGAGAGTACGAGAGGGAAGAGGGTCAGAGGGAGAAGCAGACTCCCTGCTGAGCAGGGAGCCCGGTGTGGGACTTGATCCTGGGACTCCAGGATCATGACCTAAGCTGAAGCAGTCGCTTAACCAACTGAGCCACCCAGGCACCCCTAAAATAGGAAATTGATCTTCTCCTTTCTCATCCAGACTAGAACTTACACCATTGCTTCTCCTGGGCCTCCAACTTGCTGACTGCAGAGCTTAGGACTTCTCACCCTCCAAATCATGTGAACCAATTCCTTACAATAAATCAATCTCTTTCTTTCTCTGTCTCTGTCTTTGCTGAGAGAGAGAGAGTTTTATATATATATTTATATAAAACTCTCTCAACCCAGACTAATACATCATCTAGCTCTTCACATAGGTATCTGTTTTTGCTGGGGGCTCACCTCTTCTCCGAGGCATATCCTCACTTTCACATAGGACACTCAGTAAAGTAGTGAAATTAACAACTTTGTAACTCGGCAATTTGCAGGAGCAAACGTGGTGTTTGGCTTTAAGCTTTCAAACTTACATAATCAGACTTAGGTAACTCCTGATTTTCAGCCTGTACCTGAATTAGAAATTTGAACTTGATACTCTCCTTGTTAAGTTGTCCAGCTCAAACAGAAGCAATCTTCCTGTCTACAGAATTCGATTTTTTCAAACTTTCTATAAAACTATATGGTAGCTGCCACTTAGTCCCCCTAAACCTTATCTTCACATGGTACTCCATTTCAGATGACCACAGCTAGTAATTAATTCATAATTAACTCTATGCCATGATCTACTCAAGTCCCACCACCTCATATAGCTGGTACACTGTATTTGGCCAGGTAACTAACTGATCCCACATCACTGTATTTCCCTGTTGTTGTGAGCAACCTCTCTCTCAGTGCCAATTTCTGTATAAGTCCTATTTCTATGACTACAAATAAAGAGTACACTCACTTGCCTAACTTTAGAAATCAGAAATCCCAAGGTAGTGTGGTTTCATGGTTGATTACTTCAGGGGCTTGAATACAACCCTAAGGATGAAATTCTTTCTAGCTTTCCACTCTGCCATCCTTAGCATATCAGCTTTGCCCTTGGGGCAATTCTCTTGCTGGTCACAAAATGGCTGCTGCAGTTCCAGAGAGTAAATGCAGATATTACAAAGTCCAAGAGAAGAACAAAGAAAACCTCTCCCAGGAATACCCCTGCCCCATATCTTATTGGCCAGGATTGAGTGACAATCTGTGCATAAACCAATCACTGACAGGAAGAATGGAATACCATAACTACTCAGGAGTCATCTTTGAGCCAGAGATAGGACCACCTTCTCTGGGTGTATGGCTATACAGAGAAGAGGTATCAGAAGAAAATCAGGGCTCTGCCATCCAAGAAAAATCAGGGAATTCAGGCTGAGTAGGTAACCAATAGTGTCTGCGTCAATGATGATGATGATGATTATGGACAAAGGATAGGAAATGGTGAACACCTCATTTTTTATTCTTGCCACCCAGTCTCCTCCTTGATGGCAGATGAGACCACGATTCAGGAAAGTCTCAATGGTGGGGCAGAAAGATGGATCAAAAAGGGCAAGGAACTCTTCACTTCCACAGCAAATACCCCTATATCCAGAGTGAGCAGAGAAAGATAATTTCCCTGTGAGGAAGGGCACTTAGGTCTCAGTGCTGCCCTGGGGGAAGCTCTCAAGCTAGCCTCGAATCCCAGTGATCTGAACGCAAGAAAATATGGTTGATCACCGCTACAGTGGAGCCTCCTACTTCTTCTTACAAGAATATGTCTAATCTTGGAGGAGGAGCAAGATGGCGGAGGAGTAGGAGACCTAAATTTCATCTGGTCCTAGGAATTCAGCTGAATAGGTATAAACCATTCTGAACACCTATGAACTCAACAGGAGATTGAAGAAAAGAATAATAACACCTTTCTGAACAGAAAAGCGACCACTTTCCGGAAGGTAGGACATGCGGAGAAGTGAATCCGAGGCAATATATGGAAGGATAGACGGTGGGGGAGGGAGCCTCCGTCAGTCACTACCGGCAAGTGAAAGAGCCTCGAAGCACAAAATTGGAACTTTTAGAAGTCTGCTCCACTGAGGGACATTGCTCCAGTGGCTAAGCGGGGGGTGGAACCCTCGCTGCGACAGTGTGATCCCTCAGGGTCACAGAAAGACCAGGGATGCCTGAGTGTGGCAGAGCTCCCAGGTATTGGAGCCGAGAAGCAGGCTCTCAGCTCGGGGTTGCCACAAACCGTGATCCGCAGCACAGTCGGGCCACTGCTCTTCCAGCAGGGACCCAAGTGGCAGATCCGGGGAGACTCCCCTTCCTCCCCGGGGAGGAGGGGCGCGGGAGCGCACCGCAGGAATCTGATGGGTTGGGAGACTCCACATGGGGTCGTGAGCCAGATATAGAAATGCTAGGTCACAGGCCAGGTGAGCACAGAGTGCGGCCAGAGACCGGGGAGATGGGAGTGACTGACTGCTTTTCTCTGGAGGTGCACTGAGGAGTGGGGCCCCCGAGTCCTCGGCTCCTCCGGGGCAGAGAATAGGAGGCAGCCATTTTCATTCTGGTCCTCCAAAGCTGTACTGAAAGCTTGCAGCGAACAAAAGCTCCCGTGAGCAAACCCGAGCAGATTACTTAGCCCGGACCCGGCAAGGGTGGG
>NW_027397081.1:8061302-8117775 GCF_003265705.2 Callorhinus ursinus | reverse complement strand
CAGATTACTTAGCCCGGACCCGGCAAGGGTGGGGCAATTCCGCCTCCAGCAAAGACATTTGGGAACCATGGCAACAGGCTCCTCCCCCAGAAGATCAGCAAGAACAGCCGGCCAAGACCAAGTTTACCGATCACTGAGAACGGCAGAACTCCAGCACTAGGAATACACTGAACATAGAATTCATGGCTTTTTGTCCCCCTGATTCTTTAGTCTTTCAAAGTTAATTTTTTTAATTTTCTTTTTTTCTTTCTCTATTTTAAGTTGTCTTATTCCCTTTTTCAACCAACATTTATCAATCCCTTTTTTAAAAATCTTTATTTTTCATTGTTAGAGTCATATTCTATCCCTTCATTGTAGTTAACCTTATTTTTGGTATATATATAAGTTGTTTTCTCTTTAAAATTTTGGGACACAGTTTCTTCTAACGAAATATACCCTAAATCTTTACTGTATGGCTTTGTTCTAGTCTCCTGCCTGATCACATTCTCTCCCTCCCACTTTTTTTAAAATTCCTCTTCTTTCTTTTTTCAACCAACTCCTTATCAATTCTTTTTATAAAATCTTTTACAATTTTCATCTTTACAGTCATATTCTATCTCTTCATCGTATTTACCCTTATTTTTGTACATATATAAGCTTTTCTTTCTTTAAAATTTTGGGAGGCACTTTCTTCTAACAGACCAAAATTGGCCAAAATCTAGTGTGTGGCACTGATCTATTCACCAGCCTGATCATATCTGATCATATTCTTTTTTCTTTTTCTTTTTTCTTTCTTTCCCTTTCTTTTCCCCCAATTCAGGTCTCTTCTGATTTGTTTAGTGTGTATTTTTCTGGGGTCATTGTTACCCTCTTAGCATTTTGTTTTCTCATTCATCTGTTCTCCTCTGGACAAAATGACAAGACGGAAAAACTCACCTCAAAAAATAGAACAAGAGGCAGTACCGACTGGAAGGGACCTAATAGTAAGATGTCAGAACTAGAGTTCAGAATGACAATTATAAAGATCCTAGCCGGGCGAGAAAAAAGCATGGAAGATACTAGAGAAACCCTTCTGGAGAAATAAAAGAACTAAAATCTAACCAAGTTGAAATCAAAAAGGCTATTAATGAGGTGCAATAAAAAATGGAGGCTCTAACTGCTAGGATAAATGAGGCAGAAGAGAGAATTAGTGATATAGAAGACCAAATGATGGAAAATAAAGAAGTTGAGAAAAAGAAAAAGAGAGATACAGGATCACGAGAGCAGAATTTGAGAGATAACTGATACAATAAGATGAAACAATATTAGAATAATTGGGATCCCAGAAGAAGAAAGGGAGAGAGGAGCAGAAGGTATATTGGAGCAAATTATAGCACAGAACTTCCCTAATTTGGGGAAGGAAACAGGCATCAAAATCCAGGAGGCACAGAGAACTGCCCTCAAAATCAATAAAAATAGGTCAATACCCCAACATCTAATAGCAAAACTTAAACGTCTCAGAGACAAAGAGAAAATCCTGAAAGCAGCTCGGGAGAAGAGATCTGTAACCTACGATGGTAGAAACATTAGATTGGCAACAGACCTATCCACAGAGATCTGGCAGGCCAGAAAGGACTGGCATCATATATTCAGAGCACTAAAAAAGAAAAATATGCAGCCAAGAATACTATATCCAGCTAGGCTGTCACTGAAAATAGGAGAGGAAAAAAGCTTCCAGGACAAACAAAAACTAAAGGAATTTGCAAACACGAAACCAGCCCTACAAGAAATATTGAGAGGGGCTCTCTAAGCAAAGAGAGAGGCTAAAAGCAGCATAGACCAGAAAGAAACACAGACAATATACAGTAAGAGTCACCTTACAGGCAATACAATGGCACTAAATTCATATCTTTCAATAGTTACCCTGAATGTAAATGGGCTAAATGCCCCAATCAAAAGACACAGGCTATCAGACTGGATTAAAAAACAAGACCCATCAATATGCTCTCTGCAAGAGAGACCCAAAGGCACCCCCACTTTGAATGTGAGGGAGTGGAAAACCATTTACTGTGCTAATGGACACCAAAAGAAAGCTGGGGTGGGAATCCGTATATCAGACAAATTAGATTTTAAACCAAAGACTGTAATAAGAGATGAAGAAGGACACTATATCGTACTTAAGGGGTCTATCCAACAAGAAGATCTAACAATTGTAAATATCTATGCCCCTAACGTGGGAGCAGCCAATTAGATAAGCCAATTAATAACAAAAGCAAAGAAACACATTGACAACAATACAATAATAGTGGGGGACTTTAAAACCCCCCTCACTGAAATGGACAGATGATCTAAGCAAAAGAACAACAAGGAAATAAAGACTTTAAATGACACATTGGACCAAATGGACTTCACAGATATATTCAGAAAAATTCCATCCCAAAGCAATGGAATACACATTCTTCTCTAGTGCCCAAGGAACATTCTCCAGAATAGATCACATCCTAGGTCAAAAATCAGGTCTCAACCAGTACCAAAAGACTGGGATTATTCCCTGCATATTTTCAGACCACAATGCTTTGAAAGTAGAACTCAATCACAAGAGGAAAGTCGGAAAGAACTCAAATACATGGAGGCTAAAGAGCATCCTTTCAAAGAATGAATGGGTCAACCAGGAAATTAAAGAAGAATTAAAAAAATTCATGGAAACCAATGAAAATGAAAACACAACTGTTCAAAACCTTTGGGATGCAGCAAAGGCAGTCCTGAGAGGAAAGTATATAGCAATACAAGCCTTTCTCAAGAAACAAGAAAGGTCTCAAATACACAACCTAACCCTACACCTAAAGGAGCTAGAGAAAAAACAGTAAATAAAGCCTAAACCCAGCAGGAGAAGAGAAATAATAAAGCTCAGAGCAGAAATCAATGAACTAGAAACCAAAAGAACAGGAGAACAGATCAACAAAACTAGGAGCTGGTTCTTTGAAAGAATTAACAAGATTGATAAACCCCTGGCCAGATCAAAAAGAAAAGAGAAATGACCCAAATCAACAAAATCATGAATGAAAGAGGAGAGATCACAACCAACACCAAAGAAATACAAACAATTAGAAGAACATATTATGAGCAACTCTATGCCAGCAAATCAGATAATCTGGAAGAAATGGATGCTTTCCTAGAGATGTATCAACTACCAAAACTGAACCAGGAAGAAATAGAAAACCTGAACAGACCTATCACCACTAAGGAAATTGAAGCAGTCATCAAAAATCTCCCAACAAACAAGAGCCCAGGGCCAGATGGCTTCCCAGGGGAATTCTACCAAACATTTAAAGAAGAATTAATACCTATTCTTCTGTAACTGTTCCAAAAAATAGAAATGGAAGGAAAACTTCCAAACTCATTTTATGAGGCCACCATTACCTTGATCCCAAAATCAAAGACCCCATCAAAAAGGAGAATTACAAACCAATACCCTGATGAACATGGATGCAAAAATTCTCACAAAAATACTAGCCAATAGGATCCAACAGTATATTAAAAGGATTATTCACCACGACCAAGTGGGATTTATCCCTGGGCTGCAAGGTTGGTTCAACATCCACAAATCAATCAATGTGATACAACACATTAATAAAAGAAAGAACAAGAACCATATGATCCTCTCAATAGATGCAGAAAAAGCATTTGACAAAGTACAGCATCCTTTCTTGATCAAAACTCTTCAAAGTGTAGGGATAGAGGATACATACCTCAATATAAAAGCCATGTATGGGAAAAACCCACAGCGAATATCATTCTCAATGGGGAAAAACTGACAGCTTTCCCCCTAAGGTCAGGAACACAGCAGGGATGTCCACTATCACCACTGCTATTCAACATGGTACTAGAAGTCCTAGCCACAGCAATCAGACAACAAAAAGAAATAAAGGGCATCCGAATCGGCAAAGAAGAAGTCAAACTCTGACTCTTTGCAGATGATATGATACTTTATGTGGAAAAACCAAAAGACTCCACCCCAAAACTGCTAGAACTCATACAGGAATTCAGTTAAGTGGCAGGATATAAAATCAATGCACAGAAATCAGTGGCATTTATATACACCAACAAGACAGAAGAAAGAGAAATTAAGGAGTCGATCGCATTTACAATTGCACCCAAAACCATAAGATATCTAGGAATAAATCTAACCAAAGAGGCAAAGGATCTGTATTCAGAAAACTATAAAATACTCATGAAAGAAATTGAGGAAGACACAAAGAAATGGAAAAATGTTCCATGCTCATGGATTGGAAGAACAAATATTGTGAAGATGGCAATGCTACCTAGAGCAATCTACACATTTAATGCACTCCCTATCAAAATGCCATCCACTTTTTCCAAAGAAATGGAACAAATAATCCTAAAATTTGTATGGAACCAGAAGAGACCCCGAATAGCCAGAAGAATGTTGAAAAAGAAAAGCAAAGCTGGCGGCATCACAATTCTGGACTTCCAGCTCTATTACAAAGCTGTCATCATCAAGACAGTATGGTACTGGCACAAAAACAGACACATAGGTCAATGGAACAGAATAGAGAGCCCAGAAATGGACCCTCAACTCTATGGTCAACTCATCTTTAACAAAGCAGGAAAGAATGTCCAATGGAAATAAGACAAATGGTGTTGGGAAAATTAGACAGCCACATGCAGAAGAATGAAACTGGACCATTTCCTTACACTACACACAAAAATAGACTCAAAATGGATGAAAGACCTAAATGTGAGACAGGAGTCCATCAGAATCCTAGAGGAGAACACAGGCAGCAACCTCTTCTACCTCAGCCACACCAATTTCTTCCTAGAAAAATCGCCAAAGGCAAGGGAAGCAAAGGCAAAAATGAACTATTGGGACTTCATCAAGATAAAAAGCTTTTGCACAGCAAAGGAAAAAGTCCACAAAACCAAAAGACAACTGACAGAATGGGAGAAGATGTTTGCAAATGACATATCAGATAAAGGGCTAGTATCCAAAATCTACAAAGAACTTATCAAACTCAACACCCAAAGGACAAATGATCCAATCAAGAAATGGCAGAAGACATGAAGAGACATTTTTCCAAAGAAGACATCCAAATGGCCAACAGACACATGAAAAAGTGCTCAACATCCCTCTGCATCAGGGAAATCCAAATTGAAACCTCCATGAGATACCACCTCACACCAGTCAGAATGGCTAAAATTAACAAGCCAGGAATCGACAGATGTTGGCGGGGATGCGGAGAAAGGGGAACCCTCCTACACTGTTGGTGGGAATGCAAGCTGGTGCAACCACTCTGGAAAACAGTATGGAGGCTCCTCAAAAAGTTGAAAATAGAGCTACTGTATGACCCAGCAATTGCACTACTGGGTATTTACACCAAGGATTCAAATGTAGTGATCTGAAGGGGTACGTGCACCTCCATGTTTATAGCAGCAATGTCCATAATAACCAAACTATGGAAAGAGCCAAGATGCCCATCAACAGATGAATGGATAAAGAAGATGTGATATAGGGGCGCCTGGGTGGCTAAGTCGGTTAAGCGTCTGTCTTTGGCTCAGGTCATGATTCCAGGGTCCTGGGATCGAGCCCCACATCAGGCTCTGTGCTCAGTGGGAAGCCTCCTTCTCTCTCTCCCTCTCCCCCTGCTTGTGTTCCTTCTTTAGCTCTGTCTTTATATCAAATAAATAAAATAAAATAAAATAAAATAAAATAAAATATAAAATAAAAAAGATGCCACACACACACACACACACACACACACACACACACACACACACAATGGAATATTATGCAGCCATCAAAAGGAACGGAATCTTGCCATTTGCAACGACATGGATGGAACTGGAGGGTGTTATGCTGAGTGAAATAAATCAATCAGAGAAAGACATGTGTCATATGACCTCACTGATATGAGGAATTTTTAACCTTAGGAAACAAACTGAGGGTTGCTGGAGTGGTGGGGGGTGGGAGGGATGGGGTGGCTGGGTGACAGACATTGGGGAGGGTATGTGCTACGGTGAGTGCTGTGAATTGTGCAAGACTGTTGAATCACAGACCTGTACCTCTGAAACAAATAATACATTATATGTTAAAGAAGAAGAAGAAGAAGAAGAAGAAGAAGAAGAAGAAGATAGTAGGAAGAGAAAAAGGAAGGGGGGGAATCAGAGGGGGAGACGAACCATGAGAGACGATGGACTCTGAGAAACAAACTGAGGGTTCTAGAGGGGAGGGGGTGGGAGGATGGGTTAGCCTGGTGATGGGTATTAAGGAGGGCTCGTTCTGCGTGGAGCACTGGGTGTTATGCACAAACAATGAATCATGGAACACTACATCACAAACTAATGATGTAATGTATGGTCATTAACATAACACAATAAAATAAAATTTAAAAAAAGAATATGTCTAATCTTATGGTTCATCCAAAGGAAACACAGTATCCCCACATTACAACATGAAAAATTAATATACATAGCAGGGAACTCAAGTCTTGGGACAGAGCCCAGTTACGTGCCCACTGGGTCTCGTGGCTTCTCTCGCACCCTCAGTTGATTCCCAGACGGCACCAGCCACCATCCAGAAGCGGACAAATCATCACACCTTCAAAGCAAATGAGAAGAAGAGGTGGGGAATAGTTGAAAGAAGTGGGAACCTGTTCCTCTTTGCAAACACCATTACATTTCTCCTCGATCTGTGGGCATGTTTTCCCCCAGGATGTTCATTAGACTCCTGTCACCTATATACATGCACCTGGGGGAAGGCAGGAAGATTATAAAGTGGAGGGAGAAATCTAACAAACTGCAGGTGTCGACCACATGGACAACTCCCATCTTCATGTGGAAGCTACTCGGAATCTTCTGTTCTGTGTGGCTGTCAGGGTGGCAAGGACGATTTGTCCGTGCCGCCTTCCCTAGACCCACACGTGTGCCATCTTCAGTGTGCACAGTGATGCAGGGCCAAGTGTCCTCTGCTCTGGGCTGAGCAGATGCTCACACTGGGCAATGCTGGGAACAGTGGTGAGTCTCTGGAAGCCAGCTCCCACCGAGCCCTTGCAGCCTCCAGCTGAAGGAGAGCAGAACTTGCCATTTTGTCTCACAACCTTATGATCTCACCAGTTACCCTCACCACCCCCATCCAGAGACTCTCACTATCCCAAACTCTTTGGAGTGCTCCTAGCTTAGCTGTTTTGCATTCATCACCTTATTTTGATTTTCGGTCCTTACAAAGGTTCTGACAGGTGGCCAGGGAGGTGGGAGTTGGGGGTGTACAATGATTCCTGCAGGGCAGGTGGGAAGCTGCCGCTCAGGGAGGAGGTATCTTCTGTTCCCTGAGATCACAGTAAGTGGTGGACGCACCAAGCCACCTTCTCCTTCTGGCACTTCAGAACTCTGCAGGATTTATGGTCCTGGGAGAGAGCGACAATCTCCACATATCATTGCCACGGTGGTAGAACATAAACTTAAAGTGCTAGAGAAGGCTTTAGAGATTGTTGGCTCTGTTTTTGGTAATGACAAGCACCCAGGAGGAGCTGAGCGGGTCGGGGGAACCCGGGGCCCTGGATGCTCCGTCCAGTGCCCTTTGTTCTCTCTCTCCTCACACTGCCACCACGTTTGGGGCCCTTTTATTTCCAAGCTCCTTCTCTTTTACCAGGGGAAAGTCATTAACTTTATGAGCAGTAACTCCTGATTTTGAAGCCCTTCAATTTAAAGCCATGGGGAGGAAATAATTAAATTGACTCCAAGTCACAGCATTTAAAACGCTGATAGACACCAGGGCCTTTTTTTTTTCTTCTTTCCAGTGTGTTTATGAACAGAATTAATCACAAACGCTTTCACCTTAGCAACCCACTGAGCTGGAGTTGGAATGAAACATTTTGTGCAGCAAAAATCCACTCAAATATTCAAATAGAGACTAACAGACTAAAAAATATTCCATCTAAATGCATAGAATATTTCCTGCATGAAGATCACAGGTCCTATCAGTCTGTAAGTTCGTGGGGGCACTCAGTGGGGCTATGCAAGCAGGAGAAACTAACTGCATCTGCAGACTCTGAAGCAGAGTCGGTGAAAATGAGCCAATGCTACACTTGGGGTTTTAAAAATGTTTGTGAGAGGTCAGTATTTACTGGCCAATTTGAGCTTTTTGACCTTGTTTTCTATTTTAAAATTTCTGATCCTCTCCCTTCTATTGATGCAAGCATCTGCTGTTGCCTTGGAGAATAAGCACCTTGCTTTTGGATATCTGACCTCGCAGGAAGGAAACTGGACTGAGGGCTTATTTTGCTGGCCAGGTTTAACCCAGATGAAACCTGCTCTTCAGATGCCTTCTCTGGCATTGCTGCTTTGACTGACAATCACAGGATATCCAAAAAGCTTCGGAATCTACTTCCAGACTGTCGATGGCCACAGAGGGGTGGAGGAGGCAGAGGGAATGGAAATAGAGCTTTTTATACATTATGTCACTGAATGCTTCCAACAGTGCTGGGGAACAGGTAATGCCCCCATTTTACAAATGAGGAAACTGTGACTTGGAGAAACTAAGTGGTTTGCAAAAGGTCAAAAAAATAAATAAAGGGCCAGAACTAGGTTCAAATTCCAGAGCTCTTTCCATCATATGACCCTAGTTAATATCCTCACTGACTTTGAAAGTGTGATGATTTGTCCTTTTCTGGATGGTGACTGGTGCCTCCTGGGAATCAACTGAGGGTGCGAGAGAAGCCACGAGACCCAGTGGGCATGTAACTGGGCTCTGTCCCATAGCCTAGGATCTTGGCCAAACCTGGGGGCCGCTCCTGCGGTGGAAGACGGGGTGAGGGTGTGGCTCTCACACTCAGCCCTGCAGATGTGCTCCCTGGATCTGAGAACCAAATCCAAGCACCTGCCCTCAGCACTAATGCCCGGATTATTTCTCTTTCTGTTCCGCAAAAGCTTTCTCTGCATTCCCTCCTCTATGTGCAAGTGCTCCCCCACTCCTGCTGAGAACTCCCTGCCCCCAGATTGCTAGGTCATCTAGCTCATCTTCTCCGGTTCAAGGCCCGGCTGCAGTGCCCCCTTCTCGGGAAGCAGTTCCCCTGTTGTCTCAGCCCTTGGGGTGGCCCTCTTCTCAGAACAATGCTCCAGGTCTTCTCTGTGCCACCTTAAGCCTCACACCCACCTTGACAATGTCTAAGCGAGATGAAGAAACAGATTCAGATCACAACGTGCCTTTACTTACCACCTTACAATTGCAATTCCTGCCCACCTCTCCAGCCTCATCCCGCACCAGGCTCCAAACACTCCAGCCTTCTCCCTACACCCTTGAATACCCCAAGCTTTCTCCTGTGTTAGGGACTTTGTACTTCTGTTGCCTCAGCCTAGATCCTTCCAATACCTGGCCCCACAATCTTCCCATGCCAAAATATTTCTATTCATTCACATCTCAGCTCACACTCCCCCTCCAGGCAGACTTTCCCGACCACACTAAGTAGTTCCCTTACCCAAATGCCCACTCTTACTCCCTCACCTAGTTGCCTGTTCTTTCTTGAAGGCACCTGCCCCCACTTGACATTACCTTGCTCACTGATTTGGTTGTTTGCTTATCACCCACATGCCCCCTTGGATGTGTGTTTGGGGATTGCAAGGACCTTCTTGACTTGTTCCCCACTGGCTTCTCCTTGCCCAGGACAGTGTCTGGCTCCATAATTATTTGCTCAATGGATATGAAAGAAAGAAGGAATGAGAGAGGCTAGAAGGAAAGTGGAAGCCTGTGGCCTTGGCGTTGTCATGTGGTGCTCTATAACCTTGGATGTCCTTCCCTACACATTCTCTTGTTTAATCCCCCCAACAGCACTAAGAAATAGGTAAGAGAGTTCCCATCGACGGACAGAAGCTATTAAAAGTTACTGAGTACTCTTCAAGCACTCTGTTCTCAAATGGAATTGAATGACAAGTGAAGAAGAGAGTCCGAGAGAGAGAGTATTACAGGATAAGTTGCAGAGGCAAGATCTGCTCTCAGGCTGACTGCAGAGCCCATGCTCTTAACCAGCACACAAAGGCCACAGATTCAGAAAAGTTAAGTGTCTTATACATCATAAGGGACTCAAAGATTTTGAATCCTTGAATATTGGACTCCAGCCTTTTGCTGCCCTTGCTTTTCCTTCTATACCATACCAAGCACCTAGCTTAGGAACCGGGGAGCAGTGGAGGAAGGGGAGTTTGTGAAGGGAGAGGCCCCATTTCCCCCATGCACTGGATGTCTTCCCTTTGCCCCCTCCAAATCCACTCTCCACCCTCTCCACCCTGCTCTGTGTCCTGGAAGACTGACCTGCAAGGATCACACCAAAGAGCACCCTTGCTCTCTTGCTTCCAGCTGAGTTCAGTCATCAGAGAACACTGGGAAAAGAATGCAAAGGGTGGGGGGAGGGGCAAGGAAGTTATCTAATCCCTCCCTCCTGGGGAGGGCAAAGGTCACATCTCATGTAGGGCAGTCCTATCTTCAAGGCTCCTGGTTCTTCAGCCTGGGGGTAATACCAGCACCCCTCTGTGACTAGCTCCAGGCCCCTTCACTGTCTGCTATCTCTGGTGGTTTCCTCTCCCCTGCCTTTAAAAACAGCGTGTCAAGGCTCCTCAAATGACCCATGTGTGTGTCATCTATTCGAGTCCCATTAGAACTTGACTTACACGTTGCACTCAGAGCTCTCCCAGGGATCCCAGTGAGAGACTTTGGCTGGCAAGTCTTTTGTCATATGGACGCAGAGCGACTGAATAGCCCATACCCCAACAGACAGTTGTATTCGGTGCACAGACAGCTTCTCCCCTTGCATTTCTTTGTTCGAGGGAGGGAATAGAGCCCTTGAGAGCTTCCTTTCCGACCCAGGCGATTTCTCCATTAGGAGGCCCGTTTTTCATAAGGTCCCATTTTTGAGGCTCAAGCAATTGGCCCTTTGCCTCCTACAAACTTCCTTTTCAACAGATATTATTGTCACTCCTGTAACTGTTATGGTGACTATATATAGTCTTATCTCTATCCAAAATTGTATTGATTGAATCATTGGTTCCTGATTCTCCTCCAACAGTGGCCACAACAGCTATCTTATTCACCCCTGAATCTCTAGAGCCTTGAATGTCCAAAACCTGGTACATGGTAGCTTCAAGGAGAATTTGTTCATGAATTGAGAGACTTAAGTATGCTTTGATGAATAAGGAATGGGGGAAGATCCTGTGGCACCAAGAGTCCACTTCTTTAGGCTACTGAAATACGTAATTTCTACCACCCTGGGAAAACACAGTGACTAAGCATTTAGTGGACTCATGAAAAGGTGTATAGGCATTTCCCAAAGTTTTCATCCATACTAAGCAAACCAATGTCATTCTAAGTACTAGTTGTACTTCTGAATGAGGAAACACAATTTAGGAAAGGGGATAACAATTGAAAGAGGGTTCTGAGCTCTGGATCTTAGTCTGTCACCCCAGCAGGTACTGACTCCTGGCTGAGCTCTCGCTCAAGTCCACTTAAGAACAAGGGTTGAAAATATTCTAAACTTAGACTGTGGTGATGTACAATTCTGTAAATAAGCCAACAGCCATGGGATGATACCCTTTCTGTGGATGAATTTTATGGTATGTGAATTATATTTCAATAAAGATATTAAAAGAAAAAAGGAACCAAAGGAACCCAATCAACCTGGATATTGAACTCTTCTTCAGTGTGGCACATCCATTATTAACAAGGGGAAGCAATTCACTCTAAGACTATATACTGAAATCAGAAGAATATAGGTAATTTCTTTTTTTTTTTTTTTAAAGATTTTATTTATTTATTTGAGAGAGAGAGAGAATGAGAGATAGAAAGCACGAGAGGGAAGAGGGTCAGAGGGAGAAGCAGACTCCCTGCTGAGCAGGAAGCCCGATGTGGGACTCGATCCCGGGACTCCAGGATCATGACCTGAGCTGAAGGCAGTCGTTTAACCAACTGAGCCACCCAGGCGCCCCAGAAGAATATAGGTAATTTCTTATCAAAAGGGTAAATAGGGGCGCTGGGGTGTCTCAGCGTCTGCCTTGGGCTCAGGTCATGATCCCAGGGTTCTGGGATCCAGTCCCGCATTAGGCTCCCTGCTCAGTGGGGAGTCTGCTTCTCCCTCTCCCTCTGCTGCTCTCTCGTTCCACTCTCTCTCTCTCAAATAAATGAATAAAATCTTTTTTAGAAAGGGGGTAAATATGTTAAAGACACCAAGCAAGAGGCACTCTGAGTGGCTACAGTCCATACCTTTAATCTTCAGAAATGAGTCGAGCAAGTTGCTCAACGTCACGCAGCTAGCTAGGAGCAGAGCTGGTCTAAACCTGCGGTCCCGTGGCTGCCAGGGTGCGGCCCTTCCTTCTGCACCAGTGGTAACGCTGCAGTGGTGAAACTTGGAAAACATTTATTTCTGAACTCAAACAGGATAAATAAATTCCAGAAACTATATAAATCACTAAATATGACATCAATCTGAATCTAATTCTAGAATGGATTTTAAAATATGTGGTATGCGAGCCTTTAGTAAAGCAAGGATTGTTATATGAAGTCAGCATGGATTATTAAGAATGAAACTCCCAAAACTGTTCTATCTGCTTTATGAAAACGATTCCAGTAGATTGGGGGAATGACATAAATGTATTGTTTCTTGATTTAACTGAAACATTTGATAAATTCTTTCATACTTTTTGCGAACAAGATGCAAATGTGACCTGGATAATAGCGAACTTTGGAATATGCATTCAGTCACTGTAGCTGTCCATGTGAAAATTGTACACTGGCATTAATCGAAACATTAATATAATCTTGGGCTGCATTAATAGCAATAGGATCACTGTGTTTTGTGCTGTCTGATCACATCTGGGATTTTTTTTTAAAGATTTTATTTATTCATTTGACAGAGAGAGAGAGAGACCACAAGCAGGGGCAGAGGCAGAGGGAAAGGGAGAAGTAGGCTTGCCACTGAGCGGGCAGCCTGATATGGGGCTTGATCCCAGGACCCTGAGATCCTGACCTGGGCTGAAGGCAGATGCTTCACCCACTGAGCCACCTGGGTGCCCCACACATCTGGGATTTAAGGCAGACATTGACACAGTGGAATATCTTTGCAAGAAGGTAGCGTGAGGGTGATGGGGTTGTCTCTGAAAAACATGCCATGGCTCATACGAAAATTAGTTAGAACTAGTGCCTTTTACACATAGGAGAAGAGACTCGGGGAATTATGGTAACTGTCCTCAAATACTTAAAAGTTGCTGGGTGAAGATGGATCATACTTAGTCCACGAGACTTCCGAGAGAGGATTAGGTAGGGAGTGGAATGACGAAGGAGTGCTGGGTGGAATGGGGTAAATCAAAGTGATGTTAACTGGCATAATTGAAATTGCTCTGTAATCTTGGCCTCAAGCCTAAGCACTCAAAAACGTATCCCTAGATCAGGAGACGTAGCTGAAAGCTAATTATGTGAATGACATGGTCTTGAATCCGTACAGAATGACTTTCACAGATATTAGTTTCTATTATGTTCTCAGGTTACACAACGGATAATCTGTTAAAAAAAAAAAACCCATATGCATTGATTGGAAAAATATGACTGAAGATGTCCCACATATAGCTTCTTGTTCCCTATGTTAAGAACACCAAGAGTAATTTCCTTTTCACCTAAGTTGCAGGATAAACTTCGCTTCCCTAGACAACTGAAGACCTCATTATCTGTCCCCTCGAATCTGATGTCTCCCGCCATCGCCTGTCTCGCTGAAAGGGAGCAACACGTACTGCTCACCTGCCACGCACTCCACACTGTCCCTGTTCCTGTGGCACGGAGTCCGGCAGGTTCGACTGCTCTAACACACTCACACAGCTCCCCCCAGGGCTACTGCCTCAGTTTCAGTCAAGTAAATGATATCTAAGATAGGCAGGAGTCCTCTCTCCACCAAAATCTCCTCGCAATTTCCTTAAAAACACCTCCTCAGCGAACCCTACACAGGCCACCCTAGTCCAGAACCTCAGCCTCTTCCCCACCTGCAGCCCTCCTGGTACCCCTTACCCTGCTCTACTTGTCCACTTCTTTTTCCATTTAACTTACCATCTTCCAAAACACTATATAATCTATTTATAATTCTTATTATTGACTTCTTTTTAGGTCTCATTTTAAAAGCCATTTAGCATCTAAATGGCTTTTTAAAATATCCTTCCAAGATTTTATTTAAATTCAAGTTAGTAAGCATATAGTGTATTATTAGTTTCAGGAGTAGAATTCAGTGTTTTGTCACTTACATATAATACCCAGTGCTCATCACAACTAGTACCCTCCTTCATGCCCACCACCCAGGTAGCCCATCCCCCACCTCCCCACCAGCAACCCTCAGTTTGTTCTCTATAGTTAAGAGTCTCTTGACTGGTTTGCCTCCCTCTCTGTTTTTATCTTATTCTTTTTTCCTTCCCTTCCCCTATGTTCATCTGTTTTGTTTCTCAAATTCCACATATGAGTGAAATCATATGGTATTTGTCTTCTTCTGACTGACTTATTTCGCTTAGCATAATACACTCTAGTTCTATCCACGTCGTCGCAAATGGTAAATTTCATTCTTTTTGGTGGCTGAGTAACATTCCATTGTGTATATATATATATATGTGTGTGTGTGTGTGTGTGTGTGTGTGTGTGTGTGTGTGGCCAACAGACACACCACATCTTCTTTATCCATTCATCTGTCGAAGGACATCTCAGCTCCTTCCACAGATAGGCTATTATGGACATTGAAGCTATGAACACTGGGGTGCAGGTGCCCCTTCTTTTCACTACATCTGTGTATCTTTGGGGTAAATACCCAGTAGTACAAATGCTGGGTTGTAAGGTAGCTCTAATTTTAACTTTTTGAGGAACCTCCACACTGTTTTCCAGAGTGGCTGTACCAGCTTGCATTCCCACCAACCGCGTAAGAGGGTTCCTCTTTTTCCACATCTTCGCCAACATTTGTTGTTTCCTGACTTGTTAATTTTAGCCATTCTGACTGGTGTGAGGTATCTCATTGTTGTTTTGATTTGTAGTTCCCTGATGATGAATGATGCTGAGCAATTTTTTCCCATGTGTCTGTTGGCCATTTGTATGGTTTTTTTTTTTTTTTGAGAAATGTCCGTTCATGTCTTGTATCCATTTCTTAACTGGATTATTTAGTTTTGGGGTGTTGGGTTTGATAAGTTCTTTATAGATTTTGAATACTAACCCTTTATCTGATATGCCATGGCAAATACCTTCTTCCATTCTGTAGGTTGCTTTTTAGTTTCGTTGATCATTTCCTTCGCTGTGTGGAAGCTTTTTATATTGATGAAGTCCTAGTACTCCATTTTTGCTTTTGTTTCCCTAGCTCCCAGAGACATGTCTACTAAGAAGTTGCTATGGCCAAGGTCAAAGAGGTTGCTGCCTGTGTTCTCCTCTAGCATTCTTGTTTTATTATGAACTATTTCAGTCATACAGAAAATACAGAGCATGTTATAATAACCATATGTGTAACCACAACCCAGTTTTGTTAAATCTTAACATTTTGTTACTTTTACTTCACATACATAATAAAAAAATATTTAAAAGATTAGAGGGGCACCTGGCTGTCTCATTTGGTAGAGATTGAGACTCTTGATCTTGAGGTGGTAAGTTAGAGCCCCATGTTGGGTATAAAGATTACTTACAAATAAAATCTTAAAAAAAAAAATTAAGGAAGCAGATGATACTTCCTGCATAGTCCTTGCTGGGTCCAGTCTTCTCTCTCCCTTCCTTCCAGAGGTAACCACCTGAATATGGTCAGTCTCCTTCCTTTACACACTTTGAGTTTACTGGCTATGAGGTACTCAGAAATATTACACATATTTAATATTATAAAACGGATTTTGTACTGTACATATTATTTTGGAAGGCAGCTATGCTCACCACTATACCACCAATGCTATTTTGAAGCTTACTTTTTATACAGTTGTTTTTGATATTCATTCATGTTCATCCATGAAGCACTAATTCATCACATTTCTGTTTCTTCCTGTCTGGAGGTAAGCTTCATGAGCTCTGGAATCTTTTTCTAATTTTTTTCAATGCTATATTCCAAGCACCTAGAACAGTGCCTGGCACAAAGTACGCACCCAAAAAATATTTGTGGGGTGAATGAATGAACAGTGCAAGTAGCATATTAGGAAAAATAGTGAGCCTCTTTTACCTGGTTAAGAGGTATATTATGGTAAGAAAAGTACTTACATGAGAGGACTCTCCTCTAGCCACAAATAAATTGAAATATTAGTTAAATATACAAAATCCAGGAAAAAATTTTCAAAGAAACAACCATGCTAAGAATAAGGAGGAGGAGGAAGGAAAAGAAAAAGAAATCAAGGGAATTCCATATGTTAGAAAAAAAGAAGGAACTCAGAGCTGGAGAATTAAAAAGATCTAATGTTGCTATAGCCCTGGGGGCGTCAGACGGGTATACGGCTCTAGTCCCTGAGGTTCAAAGCTTTAATGCCTAAGAAGGAAGAGGAAACATGGTCTGGGCCCACCCACATGTGGGGGTAGGGGGAAGATTGAACAGAAATCCCTGCACAAAACCAGAGCCTCAAAGGGCTGCCTAATGGTGAAAGAGAAATTAATACTACCCCCACCCCACAAGCCAAGGGAAGCAAAAAGGAAATTTCCTGCCCATCCAAGACAGTCCATGGGCAGAAAAGAATCATTCTCCAGAGAAGAAATCCCAACTTTGTGCTTCATGAATAGACGCAGTCCAAACTTCATAACTGTCCCCATTGCACAAGAACCCTAAGCAAAGAGGTTAACATAAAAGCTGGTCCTACGCTGATGGATTCCACAAGACTCCGGAAGAAGCTAACACACAACCATTCTGAAGAAGTGTCTACAACCTAGCAAGAGCATAACAGCATGATAAAATAGATGAGTTTGGAGAAGAACCAACTAGAACGTTTCAAAATGAAAGAGTTCATTCATTTAGATGGTAATTTAAGAGAGGTGGAAAGAAGTGGCGAGAGACCAGTCATTTGAAACCAGACAACATATTTTGTATAATACCCAAGGAAGTCTGGACTTTCTCCAGTAGTTGCTGAGAAGCCCACAGAGGGGTATAAGGAAGGTGGTGATATTGTTACATGTATAGTTTAGAAAGAAAACACTGGGAACCTTGTAGTAGAAGGTAGGCCCGAGAATTAAAATCAGAAAGACCAAGTAAAAAGCCGTATCAGTTAGGTGTCATTCAATTACAAATGACAGGAATGACAATTCAAACTGCACTTACAAATAATAATATATTATTGGCTCCCTTAAATGAGAAATTTCGGGTACGTTGTGCTTCGTGAACTGATCAATGTGCTCAGTGATGCCATCAGAAAGATGCCTGATGTCAGTGATCCCGCTCTGGGATCATCGTCCTTGTCCGGCCTGTGAGCTGTGACTCTTTTGAACAAGGCATTCCTAACTGCTGTGTTCACGACATGTGGACCATCATCCCATCATGCCCTCTGGACACAGGTGTGAGCTGGTGGCACTGCACGGTTAGCCATCAGGCTCACTTGGTTTGTGCCCTGCACTGGGTTCATGTAGAGACACCTAAGGTCACAAGAGTTCCAGAGCTTCTTTCTTGCTGTTGTTCTTCCATGTGGATTTTTAAAAGACCTTCTTTGTTCTTCTGCTTAAGTCACACAAAACGTCCATGTTTACAGTTGCTCTGCACGTCCTGAAATTCTCCTCTCCCCTGTCTCTAGTGAACTGGGGCCACCCTGACTCATTCCCAGCCTTTCCAATCTTCTCTCATTCCCCCTGGGCTGCTATTCCAAGCTGTATTTGACTCTCTTCTCTCAGCGGTTCCTCTCCATGATGCCCAAATCCAAAAGCATCCACCACTATGTGTGTGCAGACGAACCCCAAATCTGTAGCTCTGATCTCTCCCTAAACCTCAGACCCGCAGTCTTATCGGCGCACATTTCAAACTCATCACATCCTGAACATAACACGTCACAGGTACTCATTTCATAAACCAGCTCTTCTTCCTCTTACACGTGTCTGCTATGTCTGCCCTTTGTGTTTATGCATGGGGACATCATTCCCAGGCCATCTGGGATCCAAGTCTAGGAGCCACCTCTGACTCCTCCCTCCCCTTAAGTTCCACATTCAAACCGTCACCAAGGCCTGACCAGCCCTAGGATGTGACCTGCATTTGCCCAGCTTTACTGCAGCTATGACCTGGCTTTTGCACAGCCCAGAACAGGGAGGGGGAGAGACGGTTCAGAGAGAGATTTAACCTGAACAGTGGCTCGGAAGGAAAGACTAACTGGTCTTTGGGAACCTAAATAGGGATCGAGGGAAGGGTAGCCTAATTAGACTAGATAAATGCACTCAACTGGACTGAAAATACCCAATATCATGAAATAAATTCTTTGCTGGAGGGAGACCTGAGGGCTCAGAGTCAAGGAAAGTACTTGTGGTGATAAAATAAAACTCTGTGGAATTTGTGAGCAGAGGCTGGGACCTCTAACAAGTGGCTGAGACAGACAGCCAGTCCAAGTGGCTTGTGGGTTTCCAGAGAGAGGGGTCAGGACCTCAGAAAGTCAAGGCGTACTCAGTGGCAGACGGAGAGCAGAAGGGCTTTCCAGATCTGCCGGCATCCTGAGGAGGTGCTAAATACAGAGCTGGGAAGTCGTGTGTAACATCTGCCAGACTATTATTGTGTGTTTATCAAACAGGTTAATGCAAATCTGTGAAGAGAATCCCCATCGTATTCCAGATCTTCCCAGAAGTGCTAGGAGAGCGAGTGGGCTGTACGTAAGGGAGCTCGCCCCCTGCCCTGACACAAGAGGAGGTGCTCATGGCTTTTCTCCTCTACGGGATTATCGGTTTCAAGCTGTCTCCTTGTCTGTGAGGCCTACAGCTTCCCAGAGCGGCAGCCCCCTTACTTCTTCGTCTCCTAACGTCCTTGTTTTCATGGGGTGCCCACCATGCCGGTTACGCATCCACTTGAGCGTGGGAAATACGGTAAGAGGGAAAACACAGCCAACACTGGACTGGGGCCGGGCGCTCCAGCGCTGTGCACGCAAAAGTGACAGGAGCAGGTGGAGAAACACGCGCTAAGTGGGGGAATCCCAGCCCCACAATGCCAGGCCCTGCCCTCCAGGGTAAGACCTCTCTGAGAATAGAAAAGAAAAGCAACCCAAATTGTGCTGGCTTGTGCACATTCTAAAACAGTCAAGAGATAGAAAAAAGAAAGAGAAAAGTAACATATGTCAATTTAAAAATAACTGCTATTGGGGAAAACAGAGTCATCTTTTCTGAACTTCCAAGAAAATTTTTCAAACTTACTGAATGCATATGGATTAAATCACTGGCTAGTGAATAACTTTTTGTCTTCTTCTTACTCAACCCTTGATAACCAAAAACAAAGTATCTAAAGAGACTTTCTTTTTTTAAAGATTTTTATTTATTTATTTGAGAGAGAGAGCGCACAAGCAGTGGAAGCGGCAGGCAGAGGGAGAGGGAGAGGCAGGCCTCCGGCCGAGCAGGTAGCCTGACACGGGGCTCGATCCCAGGACCCTGGGATCATGACCTGAGACCAAAGGCAGATGCTTAACTGACTGAGCCACCCAGGTGCCCCTCTAAAGAGACTTTCAATCTACATTAGGAATGCAGCATTTCACCGTCCATGGTAATTGGAAGGTATTCATTACGTACTCGTTGGAAGGGAGGAGGGAGGAGGGAGGAAGGGAAGGGTGTGTTATCACAGTGACGTGCAGCTTCACCCCTGTCAGTCAGGAGCCTGATAAAGACGCATGGGCTTTAAAGTCAGACAGACCTGAGTTTAAGTCCAACTCTGGCCAATCACTGGCCATATGAGCCCCACCCTCCTCATCTGGAGCATATTCCTATCCTAGAGGCAGAAAAGGACAAGGTCATGAGCGTGAGCTCTGACGTCAGACCCCTCGGGTTAGGTTAGAAAAGCACTTCTGCCACTGACTAGTTGTGGATGGGGGCAAGTTAATTCTCCTGTCTGTGCCTCAGTCTCCTCAGTGACAAACTGGGGACTGATCATACTCCCTCCCTTGTGAGCTTTTGAAATAATTAAATAAAATAGTGTGTGTAAAGCACATAAAATAGAACTGGCACTCAGTTATTCAATAAACATTAGCATTATTATCATATCCTTAACAAGGTAAGCTTTTGGAGAGCAGAGTCTTTGTGGGTTTTTTTTTTGCTTTCTTTTTTTTTTAATTTTTTTATTGTTATGTTAATCACCATACATTACATCATTAGTTTTTGATGTAGTGTTCCATGATTCATTGTTTGTGCCTAACACCCAGTGCTCCACGCAGTACGTGCCCTCTTTAATACCCATCACCAGGCTAACCCATCCCCCCACCCCCCTCCCCTCTAGAACCCTCAGTGTGTTTTTCAGAGTCCATTGTCTCTCATGGTTCGAGTCTTTGTGGGTTTTACTTACAACTGTGTCCTCAGTAGAACCGAACACATAGTTTGTGCCCATTAATCCTTTGATGAGTAAAGAACATCACATCCTCACAGTTGTTATGGGGGCTTATGTTGTCTGACCCTGTAAAATTCCTGACACTGAGTAGCCGCTCAATAAAAATTGGTTACCTTCTCTTCCCTGATCTCACAGGGCAATCCACGTGTCCCTACCTTCCAAAAGTTCTCTTTCCTTTGGGAAAACCAAAGATCTTTCTCCTTAAGTACATGACTGGGTGGCCTTTTCACTGTTGTACACTGGACAGGTTCTCTTTAGACTGAGGAAATTAGTTACGTGGTTTTTCACTGGCTACAGGGGTCATCCATTTCAGGACTCATAAGTGAAGCACTTCTCTGTTGGGGTTTCCACCAGAGCTGCCCTGGGAAACAGCACTGCCTACGCAGGGCTCTGGACAGCATGGGAAAGGAAGGGGCACCATGCTGATTTCAGCACCAAGTTGTCAAGCATGCATGAATATGAGACAGACGTTTCAGATTACCCCTTCATCAGAGACCCAAATACGATGTCTCCTTGGCTTTGTGGAGATCATAGACATTACATTCTCCTCCACAGAGTCCAAACCAAACAAAATTAAACAAAAGTCCTTTCACTCAACAATTCCCTTCCATAAATGCAAACAAAACTAAACAAAAACCACTTCCTGTCTTCTTTGGTCTAGGCTGCTCTAACAAAATATCATAGGTTGGGTGGCTTCAACAACAAACATTTATCACTCACAATTCTGGAGGCTGGTAAGTCCAAGATTAAAGTGCTGGCAGATTTGGTGTCTAGTGAAAGCCTACTTCTTGGTTTGTAGGCAGCACCTTCTTTCCGTGTTCCTTACAAAGCAGAGGGAGCCAGAGCAAGAAAAGTCTCCTCTCTTCTTAATAAGGACACTAATCCTACCATGGGGACTCCACTCTAACAACCTCATCTAAACCTAATTACCCTCTGAAGGCCCCATCTCCAAATGCCATCACACTGGGGGACAGGGCTTCAACATACGAATTTTGGAGAAATACAAACGTTCAGTCTATAACACTGTCACCCCTTTTCTGAATCTTCAACAGAAGTCATCTTATACCCCAAGAGTATTAGAATATCAAAATTTTAGAATGGAAGAAATTCAACTGTCAGAGGATGCAGGATATGTTGAGGGTGTTGGAATAAGGTCAGGATGACTTTGGACTGGGGGTTCAGGAGTATCTGAATCCTGCCGTTGACAAGCTGTCTCTCCTATGAGATCCCTAAAGGAAATCAACCCAGTGCTGGCACCATCAGGCAGGATGGGTGGATGCCAACCCAGGGAGTTGTCTTGTGGAAACAAAAATGAGAAAGGATTAGAGGAAGATATAGTGTTAAAGAAATGAAGAGAGCTTCTCTCAGAAAGAGCTATCCCAGAACTCTCTCCATCCAGCTTCATAGAAGAAACAGAAAGGCTCTTGCCACTGCATCTAGCCTTGGACACCCACCAGCAAGAGCCAGTAATGTCCCTGCCTTTGAGCACCTCTTGTCCTTGGTGATGGAGAAGAATGAATTGCTGTGGACTAACCCTGAAGAGAACTGAGAAAGAGGCCACGGTTTAGGAATCTCCTGGGCATGCCTGTGCCCAGAATGATAAAGAACAAAGAATTTAGAGTCAGAGAGACCTGGATGCATTCCTGGCTCTTCCACTTACTAATTGTATGCCCTTGTAAAAATCATTTCACTTCTTTAAGCCTGAGGTTCTTCACCTAAAAAAAAAAAAAAAGATAATTCCTATCACAGAGTTGTTATGAAAATTAAATGAGATAACATTTGTAAAGCTCTTGGCAGAGTGTCTGGAACAGGGTAAAGTGCTAAATAAAGGGTAGCTATTGTTGTCATTACATAAATCCAGTAGTCACTTCTGCAGCATCCTTGACAAACGAATATCTAATTTCTGTTTGAATTATCTCTGGAGACAATGTGCTCATTACCTCACAAGAGGACCTTTTCTTTTACTGGGTAGCTGTAGGAAATTGTTTTTCTTTATTTGAGACAGGTATCCTGTGCTCCTGCCTCTTTCCCTCAAGCAGTATAAAATAAGTACACTCCCTCTTCCATGTAACAATTCCTTGCATATTTGAAGGCAGTTGCCACAGTTCCCTAAATTGTCTCCAGCATCAACACCCCTAGTATTCTTAGTCATTTTATATGAATTAGTTTCTGGGCTTTTCACCATCCTGAATGCTGTCCCTCATCCCAAAGAGATAACACAAAACACTCTAATCATTGGTTTCCATTTTGTGGTCCCAGAAAGGCGGTCTCACTAAGACACTCACAGTGGAGAGTCCATCACAAACACTGACCAATCATGGGAAGAAAGGTATGCTCTTCAGGGTAAGGTGATTTGTTAATAAAACTGTCTAGCCTTGTTAATTCACCCATCCAACACACTTTCATTGAGCATCTACTATAGTGTCAGGCACCTGGTTAGATATTTGAGACATAGAGATCAACAAGAAAGACACTGGCTTGGCCCCAGGGATCTCACAGTTCAGCATGAGAGACCAAGGACAAATACACAGGCAACTAGACTGACCCCAAAAACAAACGTGCTGAGAAGAGAGACTGAGCCCTGTGAGGGCTGGGTCCTACCTCAGTCTCTCTCCCTTATCCATACCCCATACAATCCCATCACCATACTGCGATGGACTGAATGATTATGTCCCCCAAAGTAACATACTGAAACCTAATCCCTGATGTGATGGCATTTGGAGATGGGGTCCTTGGGAGATGAGACAGGGACCTCATGTGTAGGGTTAGTATCCGCATAAAAGGGACCTCAGAGAGAGCTCCCTTGTCCTGTCCGCCATATGAGGACACAGCAAGAAGAACCATCTATGAACCAGGAAGCAGGTTCTCACCAGGCACCAAATTTAAAGGCACCTTGATCTTGGACTTCCCAGTTTCCAGAAATGTGTGAAAGAAATGTTTGGGTTTTTTTTAAAAAACATCCAGTTTATTGTGTTTTGTTATAGCAGCTGAAACAAAGACACATATCATGCATTTCCCCCCTAGCTTTAAATCTAAATCATATCATGTCATTTCCCTGCTTAAAAATCCCCAGTGGCTTAGATTTTCAAGACATATTGTTAAGTGAAAAAGGCAAGGTGTAGAACGACATCTACAGCAACATGTCATGTATACAATAGCAAACAAAGCAATATATTTTCTATGGAGAGAGACAGACAGATATAGATCAGACAATTTTGAAAAAAAAAATTCCAGTGGCTTTCCAATGTATTTAGAAAAATCAAGCGTGTCACCCTCACCTAGGTGGTCCCAAATATCTTTCTCCACCTCTCCAGGCTTTCTTGTAGTGCTCTCTCTCTCTCTCTCTCTCTCACTAAGCTTCAACTACAGGAACTTGCATTTTCCTCCAACATGCAAAACTCATTCCTGATATAGAGACTTTATGCTAGCTGTTCCTCTGTATGGAATTCTCTTCTCCCTGATCTTCACAGGACTGCTCTTCTTACCATTCAGATCTCAGCACATAGGTCACCTCCCCCAGGAAGGCTTCTCCACCATCCAAACTAAAGTAACCACCATGTTATAATTACCTATCTGATTTTAAATTCTCTGTTTAGCACTTTTCTACATTTCTACATCTCAAATATCCATTGAATGCAAAAACTCTGTGAACACAGAATCCCTGTCTGTCTTGTTTACCAGTGATCAGAACATTGCCTGGCACGTAACTGATAGTCAATAAATTAGTGTTGAATGATTTAATAAACTGCTGTTGGTCCAATACTTAGTAGAGAGCCTGGTGCCTAGTAGGGGCTCATTGGATACCTTCTGAGAGAAAGAGTGAATTGGGATGGAAGAGAGAGCAGCAGAAGTTGACCCAATCCCTGGGAGGAAGAACCAGACTTCCCCTCCAGCCTGCTTTGTTGTGTGTTGGATCTGCCACCACTCAACTGACACTCATCTCATTCTTACACGTATGGAAGTGAAGTTATTATGGACCTTAAAGTCTTCTAACCTTCTCTAGTGTCCTGTTCATACTGATGGGAGCCAGGTAATCAAAGAAGTAGCCTCAAGGGTACATCAGTTATAGGTCAAGGCCCCCCACCCCCCACCCACAGCCCAAAGATTCTCCAGGCTTTGCAGATGCCGATGGCTGCCTAGCTACTGCCTTGTGTGGGGTGGCGCACTCTCCTACCCCCTGTCTGCAGTCTCCTTCCGGCTGTCCCACTGCCTCCAGCTGAGACCACCTCCACCACATCCCCAGTCACCAGCACTTGCCCCACCACCAAATATCCTAAAACTCAAAACTTTGGGGAAAGAGAAACATTGTAATAAATTGTTGTGAAATAATCCATCTTTCATGAATAATATAGGAAATCTTGGGGCAAACATGAAAGACAAAAATTTAACTAACATGGAAATAGCTATTCTCTATAATTGAACAATTCTTGATTTTTGGAATACTGAAAAAGCATTTTTAAAAGACGATAATTTTCTGTCATTGCTCTCATATTCATTGCACATTAAAAATAGACTTTTACAAAGACTGCATCTTTGTCATCTCTTACCTCTGCATTACAGAGGGACAATATATATAATAAAAAAAAAATCTCTTAATTGCATGTATGGTCCAGTAGCATCTCCTTCTCTTTACTAACAAGAACCTGTTAACTTACGGGTCATTACTCACTATTTCAGCATGTGTTCCCACCTGGCTTAGCAGCAACTTCAAATGACCACACTGAATAGAATGGAGGGTTTCATTCTTAAATCAACCTATCAACCTACAAATCTGCAAATGACCTCCCACACCCATCCTTACAGCTCATTTTTGTCCATTGTCCACCCTACCCCACATTCCAACCACTCTGCTCCTCATTCACTAGCGCAAATGTACCTTGTTTCCTCCCCTTTCCAGGACTTTGGCTATGCAGCTCCTTTCTGAAGAGAACACCCATCCCTTCATTCCTTTGCCTTGTTAACCTCTACACATCTTTCAGGTTTCAGCTTAGATGAAACTCCTCCCGGGAGGTGTGTGCTCACCCTTCTGCAGTTACTCCCATAGTACCATTCCTCCCTTGTGCCAAACCTCTTTACACAGTGATTTAATGTTTGTCCTCATGTTTCGGTATTAGCACCATGAGGGCAGGGACAACGCATGTTTATATACCACTGTCTTCCTGGCACATAATGGACACTCAACAAATAATTGCCCAACAAATGAGGATGTTAAGAAGTGAATGAATGAATGACTGAATGGCCTGGAGCATTTTGATATACAGTAGAACTTTCTGAGGCCCATTTATAGAAGGAACAAGTACTTTTGTTTTATTCCATCTCAAGTTAAACGTAGTTTTTACTAGTGTAAATAACTACTTTCCCATGAAAAACTGAAGCGGTATAATTTGCCACCTTTGGAAACCACCCAGTGCAATAAGTCAAAGTATGGACCTGTCCACGTACAATAGACTGAAAGCCAAGACAATCGTTTTCATAAGTTGTGAGATCCTAGAAGATTCCTCCCACATTTGAGTAGTTTGATGGTAGAGGAAAAAAATGATGGTGGAACCAGTAATTGGTAATTAGGTGGAACCAGTAATTGGTAATTCCACAGTCAAGGAATGATGTTTGTTGATAAGGAAGCCCTGATCATGCTTATAAACTAGACTTTCCACTCCTCTTTGACCACAGATGGCTTTTTGGGCAGGCCGAAGAGTGGCGGGCCTGAGAATGTGGGTTTACATCTGGGCTCAGGGCTAGCTCTTCTGTTTCCAGTCACGTGACTGGTTCTTCCGGTCAGAGCCAGTTCCATTTCTTCATCAGTGAATGGGGTCAGAGCTGTCCTGGTGTGCCTGTCTGTACTATTGAGGCCAGAAAGCTAAAAACTGTGTGTCCATGGCTCCCTTTCAGCAAGGATTTCTACTGTAATTTAGGTTCTGCCAATCAGATGCATCTGGTTGGATGTTTGGGTCTGTGCTGTTTTTTGGGAGTCATTCCTGAAGGACTAGCTTAGAGCCCACTTCTCTGACACTTTCAAAGATCTCCTAAGCACCAAATGCCCTGATTTAAATCTCTTCTTACTTAGAATAGTGAGGGTGGTTTATGTTACCTGCAACTAAACCCTAACTGATGCCCCAGCCATGCAATTTTCTGTGGAAAGTGTACATTAGATAATGTGACTGACACTCATGGCATGGGGCCTTGCAAATCATAAGCATTTAGCAAGTGGTACCAGTATTTTTCCACTGAACGTCTCCTGTAGATTTCTTCTCCAGAACACTCGGGGTTTTAGCTTTGGTGAGAAAGAGACCTGTCTTTTTCTCTGATCCAAGAGGAACGAAAAGGATCAAGGCGATGGAGTCCTTTTGAGGAAAGGAGAAGGCCACCGAGGGCACTTGTCTTAAGTGGTTTTGATTTGCCCTCGGGTACTGAGCACGAGAATTTTCAAATTACAATAGTGTTGTGTGTGAGAAAATTATTGCAGTAAGAATGGCAGCCCCATCGACGGGGACAAAACCTATGACCATCTTAAGGCTCCAGATGGAGAAGATGCTCCGCCACGTTCCCTGGCATCGTCCAAGAACAACAGACAGTGAGCGAACATTTTCAGTGCAGCCGATCTGGCCCCAAGCACAGGAGCAAATAGGAGGCGGTGTGACCTCAGCCTGGGTGGCTGCCTGTCAGGGCACTTGCTTCCTCAGCCCTTCCAAAGCAACTGTGGGCTCTGCCTGTGGACTCCTAGGCCTGTGGACTCCTTGGCCCGTACCTTGGCTCACAGATGGTATCCCTCTGCCTTATCCAATTCCAACTTTTCTGACTTAGCCTGACATCCTGACTTTGAATGCATGGCCCATATCCCCTAAGGTCTGCCAGGTAATGACCCATACCAGGCTCAGAAGACTCCAATCCCTGTGCCCCTGGCCCAGACACAGTGGTGAGCGAGGCAGGAGGAAGCAGCCAGAAACAAACGGTGTCCCCCTTGCCATTTTGCCCAAAGCAGTGATGGCAGCTGCATCCACTTGGGCCTGGTATGGGAAGCTCACTCCTAATTTAGGTTGAAGTTTTCCCCAAGTGGCATGGGCTTGAATCCTATGAGGTCCTGTCTTATTTTCTATGCTTCCAAACTTAACTATGTCAGGTCAGTTTTTTTAAAAGTGACCTCAAATTTCCAGGCAGAACAAAGTAATTATGGCAGCGTGCTGTTTAAATATCTCTAAATCTTCTCATAAAACAGATAGGTAAACCAGAATAGCAAGATTTAAAAATAAAACGGACAGCATCTTCAGCACAATGAGAAGACAAGGAGTACCCAGAGCCCCAGAGCATAAAGTGCTTAATGCCAAACCATCGTCAACAACAGAGCCTGCTCCAGACACGTGTGGGGCTGGCACTCGTGGACAGAAAAGAGAGGTCCAACGGTCTCAAGAGACTTGGAACCCAGGAACTGCATCACATGCCCATTCCCAAAGTGAGATGAGCTCCCTCTCAGTGGAATCCTTGGCAAACAAGCCTGGAAACAACCAGTTGGTAGGTAATACTGGGGAAGAGCTCCACAGGCTGTCGTGAGCAGATGGGTGCACCCGTGAGGAAATCACAGGGGCCTAATCTCTCGAGGGCCTCAGAAATATCCTTCTGGGAAGATAGAGACCGACTCAGAGACAAATTGCTATGCATATAGGAAAAAAAAAATAAAAATAAAAGCAGCAGTGTAGAAACAATGGTGAAAAACAGAGAGAAGATTCAATTCCTATGAGAGAAAGGGGGTCTAGAGGAAGCAGGACCATTGAACGGAAAGGCTGTATTTTTTAATACTTCAGGACAACAACAGAGTGGGGAGCCTTAGAATCACTTCCCTAGGAAACTACCCTGAACTGACAGGAATCTCCTTCTCAAAGAATAAGAAAAAAAAGGAGGGTCATCTCAAATAAACAAGAGAAAATGAAAAGGATCACGATTAAACCCCATATAAAGGGGGAAATTAACCACTGATGAAGGCATACCAGAAAAATATGACCGCAAGGCTGATGAAAACCATAGCTTAATATTACAAAAGGGCTAAGATACAAATAAGAATGGTATGGGAATTATGAAAACTTAGCATAACTTACAAGTAGAAAATATCAGAAATGATGGTGTGAAAGCCTGCAAGATATGAAAAAGTTCTGTTAGGGTTCAGGAAAATACTGTGAAAATAAAGAAAAAAAGAACCCACTTCAGAATGAAGTCTAAAACTAAAGGAAACATGAAAGACTCAGTAAGAGAGAGAGTGGATAGTAAGAAAAATGGAAGGCAGAAAGAAGAAAATGAAAAAAAAATCAAAGCAAACTAAGAATATACAAAAGAAACCAATAGATACAGAATATGGATAAGGAAAATTCAGTAGGTATGATTAGAATCTTCCAAGAAAAATCCAACGCCATGGCACAGAACTAGCCCTATAAATTATAAAACAAGATAGCTTTCTTAAAATAAAAGAAGACTCAATCAAGCCCACATATTGAAAGAGTACACCATGTATTTATTTGAGAAAATTGACCCAGAGAGCCATATCAAGACATATCCTCATGAAACTACAAAATTTTAAAGATAAAGGAAACATCTTTGGGGCAACCAATAAAAACAGATGATAGCTGTTTGTTTGTTTTCTAAAGATTTTATTTTTAAGTAATCTCTACACCCATTGTGGGGCTCCAACTCACAACCCCGAGATCAAGAGTCACATGTTCCACCAGCTTACCCAGCCTGGCACGGAGATTAAGTCACTTGTGAGTACGGTGGTCATATATCTTATCCTAACTGGGATACTTTTAAGTGGTATCCTTGACTGTGCCAGGTGAATAGATGTAAACCCAGACCGTCTCTGGCCAACTGAGATGTAAATTCACCCAACTATATGGAAAATAAACAACAGATATTGTTAAGGGAAATAAACAGCAGATATTGTTAAGAGAAATAAACCTGGAAAACAATGAAAGCCAGCAAGGGAATGATCTCTAGTTCCCAGATAGTAGGCTTGCAATATTATTTCCTACTAAAACAACAACAACAACAAAACAGGATTTGCTGGAAGAATGAGATGATGATTCCAGATGTAGGGCAGAAAATATATAAGATGAGCCTGAGATATTTTGCCCTGCAAGCAAGGAAGAAAGCTCCCAAAAGGACACAGGAGCCCACACTGCATTCACTGTGGTGATACTGAAAGATAAAATGCAGATTTTTGACAACATAAGGTGCCTCTGTCTGAATGCATGCAATGCAACCAAGAGTTCTCTCTTAGAAACAGTGGTTCTTTGAAACAAAGGCACATAAATTTCAAACAAAAAAATTTAACTTTTTCTCTACTTTTTTCTTTTCCAAAAGGTATAGAGAAAATGCAACTTATGCCTCTGTATCTTCCAACTTTTCTGTGCTATTGCAGAATGGATAAACCACTCTACTACTACAAAAAGGCATTAGGAATGCCATTGGGATAGGAAATTTACAATAGAGAGTCAAAGAGAATCCTCAAAAATATGACAAGCCTATTCAAGTGTCTGTGATCAAATAAGAGTAACACCCTAAAATACATTCTTTTATTTTTTTAACCTCTGACTCTACTTCCTTCTTCCATACCACAAAAATACACATATAGAACCAAAGGGTGGCAGAAAACCAAATAACTGTACTAGCAAAAGTAACATATATTTTTCTTAGTTTTGCTGTTTTATTACCACTGACTTGATAATTTTCTATTTCATAGGTCACTAGTAAACTTTTACTATGTATCATGTTGATATAAAACACAATGTCAATCAGTGACTCTATATTTGCAATATTATGGCTTATAATACATTAGTGGCCCTCAAAAAACACAGATAAATCATCACAAAATCACAAAGATACTGGTAGTGGACTCAATGGTAGCCCTCAAAAACATATGTCCACATTCTAATCCCCTGAAATTTTGAATGTGATATTAATTGGAAAAAAAAGAGTTTGTGGATGTAATTAAGTTAAAAAAATCTCACGATGGTCCAGGTGGGCCCTAAATCCAATGACAAATAGCCATATGATAATAGACACACAGAGACACATAGAGAAGGCCTTATCAAGACAGAGGGAAAGATTAGAGTGATGTATCCACAAGCCCAACAATGCCAATAGCTACCAGAAACCGGACAAGACAAGGAGTGCAATCTCCCCTAGAGCCACTAGACGTAATACAGCAGTGCCCACATGTTGACTTCTGGACTTAAGAACTATGAGAAAATTAATTTTTGTTCTTTTAAGCCACACACACACACACACACACACACACACACACACACACACACACAAAGCACAGTGCCCATTTGCCTAAAATATGATAATGTAAGGAACACAAAGAATGATTTCTGCAATAGATTGATATGTGTGCGTTCTTATTTTAAATTTATGAATTTGTCTATATATCATATACATATACAAAATAAATATTTTAAAATTTCAAAATAGTACTTTTTTAAAAAGCCCATTGATCACTGCTAGAGATCACTAGGGCACTAAGTTAAAATTGGTAAGGAAAAGAATGTTTATCTTGCATTCCCAATATGAACTATATTTCAGGGTAATCAAATAGTTAATAACATAAAGAAAATCATTACAGAAGAATTCTAGCTAATAAATGCAGAAAGAATTATGGAATTAAAACTAAAATACCATTTTCCAAAGTCAGGAAATGATGGCTCAAGGAAACAATCATCAATGGATGTTGTAAAGCAATAGGGTATACGCTTAATGGCATCACGAAAAGGGGGCAGTCAGAAACATCATACTCCTCCTAATATGACGTAACTGGAAGTATAATAGTACCAACTCTGAATCATTGTTTCTTAAACATTTGAACCTGAATCTAATCAAGCCTCACAGTCTAACAGTTGATAGGAAATACAGAGAAACATGTTGAAGGATACTACAGGAGAGCAACCAGCCAAATCTTTTGTCTACAGGACAAAAGAACTTGTTTCCCCTCAAAATCAGTATCATATATCCAAAAGGGGAGAGAAGAGTTTATAGGATAAACAGACATAGCTACTAAATACCCCTAAATGTATAGATCTTGTTAGGATATTCATTTGAACAAACCCTCTTTGAATGACTGTGTCTAGATATTTTCCATTTGCTTTTCCATAATGCAAATACCCTACTTGACTCTCTCTGTGCCCCAGGTTACTAGTCTTTATGAACTAAAAGGGATCAGCAAACTCTGACCTGTGGGCCAAATCTAGCCATTGTCCTGTTTATGTACAGCCGGTGAGCTAAAAATAAAAATGTATTTATATAGTGTGTGTGTGTGTATAATGTATATATAATGGAAAATTATTGAACCTAAAAGAAGAAAGAAATCCTGTCCTTTGTGAAAACATGGATGAATCTGGAGGGCATCATGCTATGTGAAATAAACCAGACAAATACTGCCTGGTATCATACATATGTGGAATCTGAAAATAAAATGAACTCATAGAAACATAGAGTAGAAAAGTGGCCAGGAGCTGAGGGTTGGGGGAAATAGGGAAAGGCTAGTAAAAGTGTATAAACTTCAGTTATAAAATGAGTAAGATCTGAGGATCTACTGTATAACATGCTGACTGTAGTTAACAATATATTATATAATTGAAGCTTGCAAAGAAAGTAGAATTTAAATGTTCTCACCAAAACAAGAAAACAGGTCAATATGTGCAGTGATGGATACGTTAACTCAGTGGGGGACAATCCTTTCCCCATATTTTTGTATATCAGATCATCATGTTGTATACTTTAAATATCTTATAACTTTACTTATAAACTGTATAACTAAACTTGTATACCTCAGTAAAGCTGGGGGGTGGGACCCAGAATAAAACAAGGAATATGGAAGAGAGACTGCCTGTGGCCCACCCAGCCAAAAATATTAACTGTCTGGCCCTTTACAGAAAAAATACTTGCCGACCCCTGTATTAATTACTTGGGATCCTTTGTCCTCTGAATTCAGATTGGATGTGGCCAATAGGAGATCCCAAGAGGAGCTCTGAGGGCGAAAGGAAGGAGATTAAAGTATTTATTCCTCCATCTCTCTCCTTTCTGGCAGGCTATTCTCTCCAACTTCCAGGAAACTTCCCCGCCTTGCTTCTTCGGGCTGACAGGTGATAACAGCTTCTCGTGATTGCCAGCCTTCAGGCCCTGCACCATCCCTTGATTTTCTTGAACCCTGGCCACAGCGTGGTAAATAGTCCCTTTATTAACATCTCTTGAATTAACTCTTTTGAATAAGCCATCTGTTTTCCTACCAGGACCCTGACTCACGCTGACTACGGTTTTAAATAATAACTTTGTTTGGCATGATAATGGCATGATGACTGTGTTGGAAAATGTCTCCAGACAGAGATGCATCCTGAAATATTAATGGGTGGCATGATGGTTGGAGTGTGCCCTTAAATATTCCTGAAAAAGAAGTGGAGAGATAAATTCAACCAGAAAGATTTACATATATATACAGGGATCCATTATATGATTCTCTCTAGTTTTATGTACATATTTTAAAAATCATAAAGAAAGAACAACTGTACTTTAAACCTACATTAACTGTTCAATTAACTAAAGAAAAGAATAATTACATTGAATGAATTTTTTTTAAAGGCCAACAAAGATTAGGAGAGGCCCTATGATTAAAAATAAAAACTTTGGTAATAAAGACCTGGGTTTAAATCTCACTTTGGACACTCATTAAGTGGGAAAGCTTTCTAATTACCTGTCCATCTCATTTTCTTATCCGTAGGATGCATATGATAACTGTATCATTGGACTATTGTTAAAATAATTAAATATAATAACGTATGCCTAGTAGATGCTTAATAAATTATAGTTGACACTGATATTAATATTGATTATAGTAGCTCATATTCAGAGAATGGAATGGAATTGAGTTTGGGATCACAAAGAAAAAAAAAAGAAAAGGTGGCATCTACCAAGAATATTTTAATAGATATCTGTGTCCTCTGCTATAGATTGGGATTTTTTTGTGAGATTCCTTTTCACTGGAGACCTAAATTTTTTTTGCAGGCTAATTGAACTGTATCATTTGAGATAAGTGCAGTCAAAGCTATTTAAATAGCATGTAGCAATTAGGAAACTAGTTTAATGGAGAAAATCTCAAAGGGAACCAATTTTTCCCCCTATTTGACAAAATGAATGTTTTAACACCTTAACATCCTTAATAGGAATACCACATTGGTTCAAACCTTTTAATTGGGATGGTTTTCATTCTAATTGCATGGAAAGTTAAAACCACATTATTACAAGAACATGAAGAAGCACAGATGTTTTGTGATTTAACTTTATGCCTGTTCCTCTGAACGGTTCAAAAGAAAGATATAGTGATGTGTTATGGTGCACATTTGTTTTAATATTTGGCTAGAGGTTCTCGATAAATTATTAACTGATCAACATGATGTCATGTGAAAGGACTATAAAACAAAATTATGTCTCCACTGAGATGAGTGAGAAGCAAAGATGTGCTTATTAGCGGTGTCTACACATTTACGAAGAATGACAAATTGAAACAATTCTGCTAGTAACCTCAAGTCCAAAAATCACTCTAACCTGATATATTCACTTGATTGAGGAAGAATTGCTTGAGGCTTTAAAATTTCCAAGTAATTGCTCTTATTTTCTCCCTCGCATTAGTTTAGCTGCGTCTGCAAGCACAGATGGTCTGCCCTTTGTTTTACCTCCAGTGATTTGGCTGTTTCAGCTTTGCCATTTAACTGGGGCAAAACGGGCTCCCTCCGGAGTCCCTTGGGTCTCTATCAAGAGACGCCCTCCTAGGTGGCTCCAGTGGGCTGTCCCCAGTACCCTAATGCTCTCCACTTTCTACACACAACTCAGTCTCACCAATCCCATTTTCCATGTCACTCTAAGGTTGTCAAAGACTAATGCATTTAAACTTTTACCTTTTCCAGGGAGCTCAGAATTTCAACAGGAGTCCAAATCTTAAATGTAAAGAGTGTGAAGCTCTAATTAGGTACAATTTGGGGTTCAGTTTATGTGGGGAGTGGTGGTGAGAGAAAGTGATCATCACAGGGGAGTTCAGGCTGGGGGACACTTGGTGAAGCCATCAGAAGGCAGTGTCCAGCCAGCCCACATCTACCCAGGACACAGGGGCTCTAATGGAGCCAGGCCTCTCCACCGTGTCACTGACATGTGCCTCATATGCCACACAAAATAAATATTCAGTATACTGAAAATACTGACTGTATTCAGTCAGTTAAAGACAAAAATTCCACATATGATTTTTTTTTCTTAAGATTTAATTATTTATTTGAGAGAGAGAGAAGGAGAGCAGGGGGGCGGACAGAAGGAGAGGGAGAGAGACTTTCAAGCAGGCTCCATGCTCAGCATGGAGCCCAACTCAGGGCTCGATCTCAGAACCCTGAGATTATGACCTGAGCTGAAACTAAGAGTTGGATGCTCAACCAACAGTGCCACTCAGGCGCCCCTATGACTTTCTGTTTTAACATCCAGAGAGCATTTATCTCTGTGGTACCAAAATGTTTTCGTGCATTGTACTATGTGATTTTCCAACAGACTCTCAGCCATTTGCTCTCATGGCCTCTGCGATTTTTATAAGAGAGGGAGGAAGCTAATGAGATACTAAGTATAGCTATAAATGTCACTTGAAACAAGAAGCTATGCTGTTCACATGTTTCAGACTCCTTAGAGGAGAGATGTCTGAGAAGCTCTTCCTTTAAGACCTCTCCCTTGGCAACTCAACTTCTTTTAGGAGCTAATCTTGGTAATATCCTAGTGGAAACAAAAGGCTTACTGGTTTCCCTCTTCCAGGTTATATGTTTACATTCAACAGAGATCTTTGGGAAATAATGTTTTAACCCAAAGTGGTGTTCTTCAGAACACTTTTGCCATATATGTCAATAGGTATGCCTGGAAAAAGGATCCATGGGTCAAGAAGTTTAGTAAATTCTAGCAGAGAAAGGGGAACCCTTCTACACTGTTGGTGGGAATGCAAGCTGGTGCAGCCACTCTGGGAAACAGTATGGAGGTTCCTCAGAAAGCTGGAAATAGAGCTACCCTACAACCCAGCAACTGCACTAGTGGGTATTTACCCAAAGGTACAAATGTAGGGATCCGAAGGGGCACATGCACACCAATGTTTACAGCAGCAATGTCCACAATAGCCAAACTATGGAAAGAGCCTAGATGTCCATCAACAAATGAATGGATAAAGAAGATGTGGTGTGTACACACACACACACACACACACACACACACACACACACACACTGGAATATTATGCAGCCATCAAAAAAATGAAATCTTGCCATTTGCAATGACATGGATGGAACTAGAGGGTATTATGCTAAGTAAAATAAGTCAATCAGAGAAAGAAAATTATCATACGATCTCACTGGTATGAGGAATTTGAGAAACAAGACAGAGGATCATAGGTGAAGGGAAGGAAAAATGAAACAAGACAAAATCAGAGAGGGAGACAAACCATAAGAGACTCTTACACTCAGGAAACAAACTCAAAGTTGCTGGAGTGGAGGGGGGTGGGAGGGATGGGGCGGCTGGGTGATGGACACTGGGGAGGGTATGTACTATGGTGAACACTGTGAACTGTGTAAGACTGATGAATCACAGACCTGTAGCCCTGAAACAAATAATACATTATATGTTAATAATAACAATAATAAAGAAATAGATTAAGAAGTGATATTGAGGGTACTAAATGCTAAAAAAAAAAAGAAGTTTAATGAATTCTAAAATCTGTTCCTCCTTCATAGTGATTCAAAGTGCATGTCAACAGTTAAGGCTCTGAGAAGTCCTGCAGTCAAGAAAACTTCTTGACTTTGTATAACCCAGGTTTTACCAAATTTTTTTTGTTTGCACATATTTATTTTGAACCCTATGAAACAATGTTCCAGAGAACGCACACTTATAAGATGCTGGTTAACTCACTGGCCCCATTCAATGGGCCGTAAATCTTAGCGATAAAGCATGGGGTGTGTGCAGAGAAAGGAGGGAGTAAAAATGCAGACCTAGAGATCCATGAATCCACAAGTTTACAAAGCATTATCCTTAAACTTAATAATTAGGGCTCTCAGATACATGAGTGCCTATTTGTCAAATATATTAAGGTGTTATTGCAATCTATTAAATATGAATCTGTGTAAAAGCACCACTGAGATTTTAGTGGTTTGCTTGGCACCTTTGTTTCACTCATCAGAAACTGAATATATAGCTACTAATAATGTGGGGTATCTGTAAAATTTTTTGATGTTAAAAGGGGTTCTTTTTACTAAAGAAAAAGAAGAGGTGGGGAACCGCTGCTGTCCCACAACGGAGGGACTCTAATGGTTGGGAATTCAGGCAAAGTGCCAGCAGATGGGGAGACTCTGAGGGCACACGTGCTGGTTCCTCCCAAATCATAACACACAGCATCATTTGGTCCACCCATGAGCAGCCTGGGTGTATAGCATCCAGCGCTGTGGACAGATCTCCTGGAGGCCAGGGTTCTGTGGGGTGCTTAGAACAGCATGCACAGTGAAGCTGATGTTTCTGGATCCCAGCTGTATAAATTGCTGCAATTGCCAGATGTGACCGAACTGACCCTGTTTGTGTGCAGCGTGCACATGCAACCTCAGGGACCCTCAGGGACCTTGCTGGCTCTGGGAGTCTATGACAGCAGACTTCTGCAAGCTGTGCATCAAAAAAGTCAGACAGACTCCCATGGAAAAGGAAAAGTGTATTCACAGATGCCACCCTCTCCAAAGAGAGGGCAAATGCAGGTCTACTCAATGAAAGCAAGTTCTACAATGCCCTTGATCACAAGGACGATCAGTCTGATCAGCCCAGAGTATGGCCAGCATGGTACAACCTCATCATTACTCCACAATCATTGCAACCCTGGTGCTTAGATGACGATGGTGATTATCATAGCATGTAGTTATGCTAATAGCACATTATGTGGCTTGGATCACTTTTTTTTTCCTTAGTCCAGCTGAGAGACAACATTTAATTTTGTTCTGGGCATAAGAAAACCCTCACTGCTCTGCAGCATTTGGGCTTCTACACACACTCTGGATGAACTGAACTTTAAGAAAATGTCCACATTTAAATAATAGCCCCTCACTCTGAGGTTGAAAATGCAAGCTGACCAGGAACACAACCGGATGCAGCCAGATTCTGCTTTTGCTCTTCGGAGCTGGTGTGCACGCCCTGCGGAGGTGGGTGAGTCAGTGCTCTTGGCAAGCGCGGTGCGCTAACGCCGTCTGGGGAGTGGAGGCCTGTCACAGGCAATCAGGAACTCTTGGACTCTAGTTTTTCTTAACGACTCAGTAGTTGTTGACCTGGAAAGAATCCAATTCAGAGGAGCAACTTTTTATTTAATTCCTTATTTTATCCTTAGCTGCAAGCTTCTGACATTTTCATCTGTGACTTGAGATCCAAATTCTTTGATATCTTACTTTGCCAGGTTATTTCTCCCCTCGATGGTTTTAAATTGCTCTGTCACGTGGGGTCTACAGTTTCTGCTGATTTTTCTATGCTGCATACTCCAAACTGTGGTTCTAAAGTTTTCATTTTTGAATCTTGCTTTAGGGTCTCTTGAAAAAACACATTATAGCTTTAGATGGCTAACAGCGAAAAGACCAAGGAGACAGAAATTTGCATCCTTCTATGAATTTTAGCTTCAGATTTTTTTCAGGAGGAACATGATTTCTTCCTGGGGTTGCCTAGTTCTCATTTTATTCACTTGCAAATAAAAAGATAATTAACATTTATAGCTAAAGGTCCCAGCCTAGAGCCAACTAACAATAATCAGACTGTCAACATAATAGAAAGCACCAGATTAGAACAATATGAAGTGAAGGAGTTATAGAACAGAAAGGAATAAATGAGTCAATGATTCAAAATTCCTGACTATAGCTACACAATGCCAGGCATTTGGAAGAAAATTGAACATTCCAATCAGAACTTAGGGGTTTTTGAATATTTAAATTAATTGTAAGCAAGGTTTTTGGGGTTTTGTTGTTGTTGTTTAGTTTTAAGTGCTGGGAATTTAGTGGACAATAGTCTCTCATGAAAAAAGTTTTTATTCACAATCTTGGGAATTACTAATTCTTTACTCATTGGGCCACTTACCCAGCAGTGACATCATTTTAGATTTTGACCATGTGTACATGCTACCAAATGCTTTCTGAAGGAACTGATCAATTCATTTGGCTTTGTCATTATGTGGAGTCTCATGGACATGTTTGCTCAAGCACAGAGTTCTGCTGGGCTGAGTAAAGGTTTTCAGATGAAAATATGTTTGACTCTCTGGGGATCTGAATAAACCAATTGAGCTTTGTTTAATCCAGGCCTTATTTTGTTATTTGTTTCAAAAGATGTGGAAAAATTATCCTTTTTAGGGAGTTGGATTAAAGTATTACCAAGAGGGCGAGGCCCTGAGTGAATGAGTAAGGAATGGCTGAGGGGAGATACAGCACAGTTTTATATATGTCCTTTTTAAAAGGCATGTCAGAGGTATTTGGAAACTAAACGAGGATAGGGGAGTTGGCCCCTGGGTATTCAATGTTTACTGTGAAGCAGGCTGGCAGAATGCAGTGTCTCTCACACTGAGTTCCTTCCACAGACCATGTTCCTCTGAGTGTTAAGAGATATGCCGAGGAAAAAATGCATCATGCTCAAGTAAGTTTGGAAACTGCTAGGTTGCACAGAACTAAGCAGGTTTCCTTATTGCAGAACTTGTCAGAGCCTTAAGTGTACTTGTACATTGTGCATTTCCAAAAAGATTATAGTATCAAGTTTCCAAAGGTACCTTAACCACATGATAGATAGTCTTTTAGAGTCATGCCTCTTAATAACTCCTCGTGAGATGTTTCTAGAAACCAATTTTAGAAAGTTTTCATGTAGTGCAAAGTCTAGGCTTTAGAGCAAACAGATCAAGAGTCTAAATCCCAGCTCCATCTCCTACTAGCCATATGATCTTAGGCAGACCGCTTCCTAATATGAGTCTCAGGTCTGTCAGTGTAAATGTAGATTTTGATCAATACAGCATAGAATTTTCATAAGAAGAGTAATAAATAGAAATTGAAATTATAAAAAATACAGAATAAATGTTAATCCATATTATCATTAATTCAGGTGATGCATTATAAAAATCATCAATAGATATTTATGTTAACAAATTTTTCATTTAGAAGGTTAAGTTCTTGTTTTAAGGACATTGCCAATAAGGCGGATATTTAACTGAAAAGATGCACTCTTACATTTGACAATGTTCTGCAGAGCAGTTCATTTCTGAGTACCCAAAACAGTTAGCAAAGTAGCCCCAAAGGAGGACCTTACTTTTTATTAAAAAATAGTTGGGAAAAATCTGCCCAATTCTACCCACAAAAATGTTGCAACCAACTCCCTGAGTGTTTGGAAGGGACACAGCTAGTTTAGGATTTATGTCTGCTCTTTAAAGTCTGAAATAAGCTGAATTGTGTAAACATTTTGGCACAGTATGCAGGGAGTTAAATACATTACTCTTGGCATTATTAACAGGTGGTGTGGGAATAAGTTGCTATGGAGAGTTCATGCTGCAGTGTCAGCAGAAGAAAATGTATTTTATAGGCTTATAGGGAGAGGCGAAGGGGGCAATGAAGGTTCCATGAGGTCTGATGCATGAAGATGACTGAAAAATACTTTCCAGCTGTCACAACTGCACATGGGGTTGGATGATTTCTTGTAGTGTTATGAATGTAAACGCTATTCAATTAACTGTTTCAAAAGCATAAAGGTCGTTTCTAAAAGAGAGCAACTTTTAAGCACCTGAAATGCTTGAAAGCCCATTATTTTCCAAGTCATTCAGTCTCTGGAGAGCGATCACCTCCCTTCCAGCAAAGGCTTCCTAGTGCTCCGAGGATATAAAAATAGACATACAAGGAATATATTCTCTTTAATAAGCAGAGCAGCTGTCAACTTCTACAAAGCTGAGCTCGGGTCAGGATTCAGTGTACTCACAAAGCACCTCCATCTCTTCCAGCCACCCCAGTTTCCAAATAATAATGCAAGAAGGACAAGAAGGAAAGAGCTTAAGCTACAGGAAGACAAACTGAGGTTGGGATTCAGAAAGAATGTTGACCACAGCATGGAAGACAAGGAAAATGACAGAATTTCCTTTTCTGAAGCGTGGAAGGCAAAAGGACCCAATCTAGGATGATTAGAGGGTCCTGCAAGATCTCTCTATAATTTTTTGACAATGAGCAAAAGGAAGCCATTAGTTGTTGGAAGGGAAGAACCCAAATATTCTCCATTGTGGTCTAGGTAGGAACAGAATCCAACATGGAGCCTGACAAGAGGAAAGACAAGAGCTGGGAAGGAAAATACATTGGGTCCTGGTATGAGCAGGACTGGGAGTTAGCCTGCACTGAATACAGGCTCAGGATGGTTCCCTGTGCCTCATTCAAGTCCAAACCACCTAAGGTTAACCTTGGCTAACTCTGTAGGGATTTTTGCCAAGCAGGTGATGAGTTTTCATAGTCCATATTATTTCGTTATCCCTGTGTGCGGGATGAAAGGCAATCTTTTTATGAAGCTAACCCCATGACTACAGTTTTCTCACTCAGGAAGCCACATGGCCCTGTTCCAAATATCTACCAGCACTGTGGAATTCCCAACAGCCTCAGTTACTGGCCATCCTTGGTTTTACAGCATTGCACACTCACTGGCAGTAGGCTTAGGACAGTTTAGTCCAGGGTTAAGAATGTTGGCTTTGGAACCTAAGAAAAACCTGAGTTCAGGTTCAATTCTCTGTTCTGCCACTTAACTGGCCATGTCCTACTGGGCCAGTGACTTCACGTCTCTTCACCTTTCCTTCCCCATCTGTGACATGGTGACAGCCATTCCCTCCTCCCAGGGTTTTTTCAGGATTAGATGAGATAAAGCATGGTGACTGGTACTTAGCAAACACTCAATAAATGGTAGCTACAGTTCCTATTGGAAGTGGGAGGTTTCTTGGTCTCCGCAGAGAAAGGATTGCTTTGGGGGCTTGCATGGTTTTGTGAAGACACCAGGCCCTATCCCAAGGTGGAAGCTACCCAACCTCTCTTTTTATTACTACAGAAATGAAGAGAGAGGAGATGTGAAGAAGTGCTGACACTTATGCCCAGCTTCCCAGATCTTTAACTCCTATAACTCTCCTCTCACCTCCATCTATAATTGCAGTCCAAGACCCGAGCCAAGCACTCTGGTCTTGTAAGCATTTACAACAGCTGAGCTGGGTGAGGACTCGTGCTTTCATCCGGTAATTTAAATAACTATATTTGAGTTTCTCACAGTATGTTTGGGATAGCACAGGACCTGCCAACATACATCTGTGTTTTTCCAATGAGAATTATTCAGTTGGCAGAAAAACCACCCAAGTCCTTGTAACCAGGAAATATGATTACAGCATTTGAAATTGTCATTTAATTTGTTTTAGTATTCAATCCGTCCTTCTACATCCAGACATTCTACACCCAAGCAATGAGCAAATGAGTTCAATTTATATTTATTGCAGTGGCAATGGATGTATAATATACGTACTGTGGCCCCTTCGGGCATTGAGACGGGCCATGAAAAGCCTGAACACAAGGGCTTTAACCACAAACACAAATTCAAGTCCTCCTCCGGTCCCTGCTTCCTGCCACATGGAAAGCCTCTCTCCTGGGCCCCAGGTCTTGGCCTGCCACATGTCGTCCAGAGCAGCGACTGAGCTTCTGCTGCACAAGGGTGACCAAGGTTGGTTCTGTGTGATGCCAAAGCCACCCATCCAATTTGAACAAGGACGTTAAATTTTTTTTCTTACGTGATGTTAAACAAATGAGTTTGCTTTTCATTAAGTTGGCAGATTTAGAGGCTATTAGACCAAACTCAAATCCCAAGTCTCTTAATCCCTTATTGTACCAGCTAGAAAATGCTAAGGTGTAGCACTCTCATGGCTCCCTCCTGTATGCCTCCCAATGCCACCTACAACTGAAATTAATATTAAAACCACTCAAATACGGTGTTGTCGTAACAGGAAAAAAAAAAAAAACAGGTTGGTTGACTCCACTTTGGCCTTTTGAAACTGCCTGCTTATTATCCATCATTTGATATTTACCATCCTGTTAAACTAATCATTTGCAAAACTATGCTCAGCACTACTCCTAGCCAAGCCCATGAATCCCTCCCCTCTAAAACCATGAACTTCATCCTTCTCTGCTCCCTAACCTCTGGTTCATTTCAGTTCAGTCCATCCTCATTCATCACTTATTTTTTGTGAGCATTGTGTAAGCGGGGCTGGGGTCCATGACAACTGGCTGGTAGATTTGGTTGAGGAAGAAACTACTCTTCTGGAACCACATGGCAGATGTGGAATTGGGGAAATAGGAAACCAAAATTTACTGAGTGCCTACTGGTGACAGGCATTCATATGCATTATGTCACTGTCTTCACAATAGCCCTGTGAGGACATGCATAATTATTATATTTCCAGAAAAGAGAAAACATGCTAAGAGGAGTTAGGCAGTTTCTCCAAAATCGCAGATAAAAGCAGAAGAATAGCAATTTGTGCCCGGATCTCACAGAATCTAGACTAAGAATTGTCCACCACAAGATGAAGGAATCACCATTCTCCTAGTCTCCAGGGGGGAAACCTTATCCTCCCTTTGAACTTCTCATCTCTCTTACTATAACAGAATGGCTTCAGCTGCCAACCACAGAAAATCCTGACTCTAGGGAACTTAAACAATAAGGAAATGTACTATCACACATAACAAGAAATTCAAAGATTCATCTTCAAGGCTCCATCTTCACTTCTCTGAATTCCCTTGGCTCTGCCATCCTCTGTGCTTTGCCTGATAACAAGATGGCGACTCACAGATTCAGACACCACATCCAGACATGACAACATCTAGAGAAAGAAAGTGGGACACATCTAATGGCGTTTTCTTCTTACAAATAAATGCAACATTTCCCAAAGCCCGAGGACAGCTTCCTTCACACTGCTCTGGTTAGACCTGGACACATGCCCACCTCTAAACCAATCCCTGGCAAATAATTATAGGTTAACCAGGATCTACTCACTGGTGCTTGGGATGGATGGACTCAACTTCCTTCCCCCTGAAGTCCAGGATTAGGTGGAGGAGAAGTACATTCCAAACCAAGAATTCACTGGGAAGAAATAAAATAGAAAATAAATATTGGGTCCACTACACTCCCCACCTCTCCAAGTTCTGCCTCTTCTCTTTCTTAGTATTTCCCATGTTATTCTCTTATTCCCAGTGCTCTAATTGAAGCCCTTTTAATCTTCTCCCTAGGTTATTCTAATAGCATCCTAACTAGGCTCTCCATCTCCAATTTCCCCTTGTGCCTATGCCACATTAAGCTTCCTAAGGTGCACTATGATCAGTTGCCCCTTTTCTTCAGAATCTATAATGACTCTCAAGCAGGCACTGAAGACCTTTTAAGATTCAGACCCAATTTCTCTTTCCAGCTTTATCTCATGCAAATTCTTATTCACTAATCAAAAGGATGTACAACTCAACTACTTTGAACAGGTAAGAGGATAACTTTTAAAAGGACAAGTTGAATGCCAAGGCAGCTCAGAGGTACATTACCTTTAATGTTGATTATAAGCCATGTGTTAGGACATTGGTCCAGCATGGAGAGGTGAGGATGAGCCCCACCCAGTATAACTGTTTCTAATGATATGCTATTTGTCCTAGAGTGGGACACCTTCAGGAACGATTTCCACCGTGAAATTACAAAAAGAAGATCCTGACATCCTTTCAGAACTCTGTGGGTCTGGATCTACCCAGATCCATGCTGCCACCCATAGGAGACACCTACTCTTTTACCAATGCAAGTTCACAATTACTCTTCTGAGGAGAACTTGGAGAGATATAATTCATTAGAGAAGTTTTGGCCTTTGTTCTTTAGTTATCTCTAACATTGGCATTAAAAAATGATCTATTACAGAAGTAGATTAAGATATCCTGATTGGTTGAAATTCTCTTCAAATCCATTCACATGCTATCATAGGAACATGTGTTCTCTGTGTCTCTCTTCCCTACACACACAAACATGCATGTGCACAATGACAGCTTTGACTTGGGATATGGAATAATGTACCAAATACAAACACCAACCTGGTAAAAAGAATCTTCAGAAACTTTACTCATCTCATGATTCCCACCAATAATTCAGACAACATGCAATGCAGTATCTCTAGCCCAGGCATTTAAGACTTAGGCTCTTATTTACTTTCTGCAGCCCCTCCTGGGTTGGCCCCACCACTGCCCTATCTCACAGTCTCTACAATGACACACTTCTCATGGAAAGCAGCTGAGGGATGAGAGGGGGAATAAAATGCTTGAGTTTCTATATATGACTCCCACCACAGATTCGAAGAGCTCATCCTGGGACAGGAGGAAGAAAGGGCTATCTTCAGAGGCCTCTTTTGAGGGGATAATAAATCATCTACTCGGGTCAAGGCACTCCAACTTCTTAAAATGAGAGGACAACACTCAGAATCATAGTCCACTCCCTGATGTCCAGAATCATTAGATAAAACCCACATAGCAAGTATGGGAAAGGCAGAGAACTCCAGTACTCTCACTATAAATGTTCTAAGGAAAAATGGCACAGGTTTGCCAATCCCAACTACTTCTTTCTTTTTAAAGGATCTCTTCACACCCAGACAAAATTCATGGCTAATGACCGAACTAATTTTCAAATTGACTAAAACCTAGGACACCTACCAAAACCCCCATATGCTCCACCTACCCACATCCATCACAGGCAAATATCTACAGGAGAATGTCTACTACGGGTAAAAGAAGAAAAAGGCATTAAGCATGAAATTACTTGCAGCATAAAAGAAGCTTAGTAGCAGGGAATTAAATCCAAACATAAACCTGAAAGGTTCAGACTGTCTGCTCATTGCTATGGCTACTTCTTTAGCATCTGCCAGATAGAAGGGTATGGCTCTTGAGAGGTCTGGCTCTCGAACTGACCAGTCCTGTCTACCTCTGGCTGTTCCATTTTTAAGTTCTGGTCAAAAATGAGTCTAGAGTTAAGGCTCAAAGAAACAAAAAAACGATTACCTATAAACTGGGAGCTTCTGTCCAAATCCGAAGATTTGGAGTTGGAATTGAGCCATCCATGGAATGGGACCCTCTACTGTTAGTTGTGTGTGAGCTGAGATGTGACAGACAGTATAATGCAGATGTTAAGTTCAAGGTTTGGAGCAGCCAAACAGGCCTGGGGTGATTCCTGGCTTTGGCACTTAGCAGTTGTGTGACCTTGGACAAATCGTTTATCCTTAGTCCCTCCATCCATAAATTGGTCTATGCTAGTGGATACAGAGAACAGATTGCTGGTTGCAGGGGGCAGGAGAAATGGATGAAAGGGATCAAAAGGTACAAATTTCCAGTTATAAAATAAATAAGTCATGGGGATGTAAAAAACAACAAAAAAATACATATAGTAGGAAATCTATTAAAAGAGTTTCTACCAAAAACAAACAAAGAAAATTTCAAGAAGCATCATACTTAATGATGAAAAATGAAAAGCTTTGTCTTTGATATTTGGAAGAAGACAATGATGTCTGCTATAATTATTTTTATTCAACATGGTATTAGAGATTCTAGCCAAAACAGACAAGAAAAGAAAATAACAGGTATAGAAATAGAAAGAAAGAGAGTGTTATTACTCACAAATTATTTGATATAGTACATGGAAGATCCTAAATAAACTACAGATAAATTATTAAAATTAATAAGACAGTTTAACAAAGTTGCTGAATAAAAATCAGCATACTGAAATGAATTGCATTTCATATGCCAAGAGCAAATAGAAAATTAAATGTTGTAACCATTTACAACGTCATCAAACATATGAAGCATCTAGGAATAAATATAACAAGATAGTTATAGAGAAAATTATAAAAGTATCTTGATTGAAAGATGCTTTGGTGTTCACAATTATGTTTGGTTTTCTTCCATCCTATATACTTTCCTGCTCCTGGTGTGACCAACATGACTTGCTTTGAATGAAGAAAGATGAGTGGAAGCTTTAAGAACCTGCATGCTGTTCAGTGATCTTTCTTTCCCACCACCCCTACAACCAGATGTTGATGCTTCATCAGCCCAAGTTCCTGAGTGAGGATGACACAGAGTGGATCCCCAGCTGACCTACAATGGACATGTAGCATAGGCAAGAAATAAATCTTGTGTTAAGTCACTGAGTTTTCAAGGTTGGCAGTAACTACAACATAACCTGGCCTATTCTGTCCATTACAGAAACTAAAGAATCCTCAAATAAATAGATGACCAAATTCAAGGATTGGATTACAAAACTAAATCAAAAACACATCAATTCCTCTAAAATAGTTTAAATGGAACTTGATAATCTGATTCTAATAATTCAAAACACCAAGAAAGGCAAATCACTCAAAGATGAACAAAGGTGAGGAAACTGTCATTCAAGATGTATTTTAAAGTTACAGTAATTAAGATAGTGTTGAACTGGCACAGGAATCAAAAAAATTGATGGGACACAGTCAAGAGCCCATAATCAGACCCACACGTAGATGTGTACTTAGCCCATAATCAGACCCACACGTAGAAATGCACTTAACCTATGACAGAAGTCAAAGCAATGAGGACAGGATAGACTTTTCAACTTTTCTAAGAGAGGTATTGGGCCAACTGTTTACCCACAGAGGAAAAAAGGAAACTTGACCTCTACTTTCTATCATCCACAAAATTCAATTCTATGTGTATTGAAGATATACTCATGAAAAACAAAACTATAGACTTTTCAGAAGATAATATAGGAAAATATTTTCACAACCTCATGTTAGAAGGATTTCTTAAGATATAAAAGCACAAACAGGGTAAGAATAGAAAATTTAACATTAAAATTAACAGCATCTGTTCTTGAAAGGATACCATAAAGAGGATGAAAGATAAGCCATAAGCAGAGAAAATTTTTGCAACACAAATAATCAATATTTGTGTTGCAAACTAATTTGTGTTGCAACTAATATTCAAGCTGTACAAGAAGAAATCTTTCAAATCAATAAGGGGCAAAAACCCAGTAGAAAAAATGGGCAAAAGACTTGAATGAGCACTCAATAAAGGAGAAACTCAAATAGCCAATAAATTCTTGAAAAGATGTTCAACTTTGTTAGTAACCAGATGAATATATATTAGAACAAAAATAAGACATCATTACACACGCATCAGACGGAAAAAAAAATCAGTGTGACAATATCAAGTGTTGGTGAGGCTGTAGAACAATGGAAACTCTCATCCAGGACTGATGGGAGAGTAAATGGGTACAACTCTTTGAATTTCTGTTTGGTATCACTTGGTAAAGTAGAATATGTGCTTATGTTACGATCCACTAATTCTACTCCTAGTTAAATACACTAGAGAAAATTCTCTCTGTGTGCATTCAAAAATGTGTACAAGAATATTTAAAGCACCATTGTAAACAATGGGAACAACCTAAATGTCAATCATAAATAGATTGGATGAACCAGGGAATAATCATACAATTGGAATAGTATATAGCACTGAAAAGAAAGAAAAGACTGTTAGTTCACAAACTGGTCCCTGTTCATGGAGGGCAAGGAGTGACCAAAGAAAGAAGCCGAACACTCCAGGCCAGGAGGCAGAAAGTTTAACAAGCAAAGGAACTTATATACGAGACTTGTCTTGAGCAGCCGCAAGACAACTAAATCTCCACACCTTCCCACCAGAATCTTAAAAGTTTATGTAGAGGCCTTAATGGGATTCAGTCTCATGTACCATACAGTGGGCCCAACAACACCTTACTCCCTCAAGAACAGGTCCTTGAAAACAGTTCTTGCTGTGGGAATGGTGAAACATGTCCCCTTGATAACCTCCCCAATTACATCAATAAGATGGATAAATCTCAGGAATAAAAAAACCCTAGAAAAGTTCATACATTGCATAATAATTCCATTGATATAAGCTAATAAACATGCAATTATCTAGAGATATGAACATTTTTGGTAAGTCAGTAAAAAAAAAATATATGGTAAACATAGAAGTCAGGAAGGTGGTACATCCTGGGCAAGAAATAAGGCAATACAACTGGAAAAGGGAACATGGCACCATGGAGGTGGGATTCCAATGCACTGGGGATATTATATATTTTTTAAAGATTTTATTTATTTATTTGACAGAGAGAGACACACAGCGAGAGAGGGAACACAAGCAAGGGGAGTGGGAGAGGGAGAAGCAGGCTTCCCACGGAGCAGGAAGCCCAATACGGGGCTCGATCCCAGGACCCTGGCATCATGACCTGAGCCAAAGGCAGACACTTAACAAATGAGCCACCCAGGCACCCTGGGATATTATATTTTTTAACCAGGGTGGCAGGCACATGGGTGTTCACTTTAAGCCATACATATTCCTTTATTATGTGTGCATTTCACAAGTTTTTAAAAAATCATTTTGAAATGATTATAGATTCACAGGAAGTTGCAAAAATAGTACAGAGAGGTCCCAGTATTTCACAGTTTTGAAAAATGCCTCTCCCTCTCCCCCCTAAATTAAAAACCAAACATCAAAAAAAAAAAAACCCAAAACTAGTGAGGAAATGAGATTTGTAGAATGCAAATTTTGCTGAGCAAAAAGCTTGGGGGAAAGCTGGTAAACTATAGAGTGATTTTTTTTACTTGCCTTATTTTTCACCTTGGAGATGAAAGTGTCAGGGAGCTATGGCCAACATTATCTAGATAAGAAGAAATGAAATAGGACTGAAGAGATGGTATTGGAATGTCACATTTAAGTTGTCGAGAAGTGATGTGATTCTAAGGTGACCTAACTCCAACTGAAATGTTCTTACTAGAAAGGCAAGAGAACTTTAATTTTGAAGCTATTTGGGAATTATTTCTTCTGAAACTGACATTAAGTTAGATAGAAACACTCAAGAGTACATCCAAGGTATCCTCATGTGGTCTTGGATACACCAAGCCCTTTGGGTTTTAGATGTAGAAAACTGTGTTAGCCTTGAGATAAAGCCCCCCATTTCCTCTGTCAGTTCTCCAGAAATTAAAGACATTACTAATATTAGGCTTACTCTTAACCAGAAACATTTACTTGAATGAAGAGCAACAAGCACTTGAGCACTTCTGGTCCAGCCTGGGAGGAAGCATTATTGGTGTCTTCCACAAGAGAAAACCAAATGACCTGGACTGAAACCCTGGCATGGCCATACATTAGCTGTATGAGTTTGGTTAACTTCTCTGAGCCTCTGTTTTTGTCATAGGAAAATGTAAATAAGAAGACCTACCTCAAAAAAATTGTGTGACTATTTCACTACTAGAGCGCCTAATACTTAGTGTTCAAAGTGTTAGCTGTCACTGGAACTCTTATTGAGAACTTACTTTGTCAAGAGAGAAACACAAATAAGCCTGCCTATTAAGATCTATCTTCTCACTAGCATGTCATGATCAATGGAATCCCTGCCCTTGATGTCTCATCTGGGAGACTCCAAAGGCTTGCGCATTCTTTGTATGTGTGAGGGAGGGGGTAAGAGTCTGAATTATTCTATGTTTGGTGGATTTTTTGATAATCCAGTAGCATGTGTTGCCTTCTAGCAACAATGATATCTCTGAGGGAATGAGACTCGAGGCAGTTACATTTCAATGGAGAGAAGAGAGATTCAAGAACAATTCAAAGCTCAGGGTATCATAGAGGTTACCGACATCCCTTCACAAACCATGGGGACCAAGACAAGACAGCAGAGCTAGGATTACAGCAGAAATCACTTGCCTGACAGTTCTCTCTCATTTGGCCAGGCTAACATGCCTCCATGCTACCCCTTCTCCACCTGGCCTATTCTCCTTTGGATTCCACTTAAAAAGGAGGCCACAGGTGAATTCTTCACTAAGTATCTCTCCTTTCTGGTCCCAGATAATGCCCAGGTGTTCCATCCCCAGTGTTGCCATTGAATTTGTGTGTTTTTATTTGCTTTTATCTTGTCCCATTATCATCCGTAGGTGACTTTATGTGTCAGTTCCACGTGCCCTGCTAAATCATGATCCTAATGGATGCAGGAAGGTCTAAGCCCAGGTCATCCTTGGAGGTTGCCATTTTGTAGTACTGACCTCGCCTGCAACTGAAAGTAGAGTATAGGGGCGCCTTGGTGGCTCAGTTGGTTAAGGAACTGACTTCAGCGCAGGTCATGATCCCGGGGTCCTGGGATCAAGTCCCACATCGAGCTCCCCTTACTCTGCGGGGAACCTGCTTCGCTCTTTGCCTCTGCCTGCTACTCCCCCTGCTTGTGCTCACTCTCTCTCTCTCTCTCTCTCTCTCTAATAAATAAATAAATAAATAAATAAAATATATTTTAAATTTTTTATTGTTATGTTAATCACCATATATTACATCATTTGTTTTGGTGTAGTGTTCCATGATTCATTGTTTGTTCATAACACCCAGTGCTCCATGCAGAATGTGCCCTCTTTAATACCCATCACCAGGCTAACCCATCCCCCTACCCTCCTCCCCTCTAGAACCCTCAGTTTGTTTTTCAGAGTCCATCATCTCTCCTGGTTCGTCTACCCCTCTGACTTACTCCCCTTCATTCTTCCTCTCCTGCTATCTTCTTCTTTTTCTTTTTTCTTAAAATATGTTGCGTTATTTGTTTCAGAAGTACAGATCTGTGATTCAACAGTCTTGCACAATTCACAGTGCTCACCGTAGCACATACCCTCCCCAATGTCTATCACCCAGCCACCCCATCCCTCCCACCCCCGACCACTCCAGCAACCCTCAGTTTGTTCCTGAGATTAAGAATTCCTCATATCAGTGAGGTCATATGATACATGTCTTTCTCTGATTGACTTATTTCACTAAGCATAACACCCTCCAGTTCCATCCACGTCGTTGCAAATGGCAAGATCTCATTCCTTTTGATGGCTGCCTAATATTCCATTGTGTATACACCACCTCTTCTTTATCCATTCATCCTTCGATGGACATCTTGGCTCTTTCCACAGTTTGGCTATTGTGGACATCGCTGCTATAAACACTGGGGTGCACGTACCTCTTCGGGTCCCTACATTTGTATCTTTGGGGTAAATACCCAGTAGTGCAATTGCTGGATCGAATGGTAGCTCTAATTTCAACTGTTTGAGGAACCTCCCTACTGTTTTCCAGAGGGGTGCACCAGCTTGCATTCCCACCAACAGTGTAGGAGGGTTCCCCTTTCTCCACATCCCCGCCAACATCTGTCGTTCCCTGACTTGTTAATTTTAGCCATTCTGACGGGTGTGAGGTGGTATCTCATTGAGGTTTTGATTTGGATTTCCCTGATGCCGAGTGATGTTGAGCACTTTTTCATGTGTCTGTTGGCCATTTGGATGTCTTCTTTGGAAAAATGTCTGTTCATGTCTTCTCCCCATTTCTTGATTGGCTTATTTGTTCTTTGGGTGTTGAGTTTGATAAGTTCTTTATAGATTTTGGATACTAGCCCTTTATCTGATATGTCGTTTGCAAATATTTTCTCCCATTCTGGCGGTTGTCTTTTGGTTTTGTGGACTGTTTCTTTTGCTGTGCAAAAGCTTTTTATCTTGATGAAATCCCAATAGTTCATTTTTGCCCTGGCTTCCCGTGCTTTTGGTGATGTTTCTAGGAAGAAGTTGCTGTGGCTGAGGTCGAAGAGGTTGCTACCTGTGTTCTCCTTTAGGATTTGGATGGACTCCTGTCTCACGTTTAGGTCTTTCAACCATTTGGAGTCTATTTTTGTGTGTGGTGTAAGGAAATGGTCCAGTTTCATTCTTCTGCATGTGGCTGTCCAATTTTCCCAACACCATTTGTTGAAGAGACTGTCTTTATTCCATTGGACATTCTTTCCTGCTTTGTCAAAGATGAGTTGACCATAGAGTTGAGGGTCCATTTCTGGGCTCTCTATTCTGTTCCATTGATCTCTGTGTCTGTTTTTATGCCAGTACCATACTGTCTTGATGATGACAGCTTTGTAATAGAGCTGGAAGTCCGGAATTGTGATGCCACCAGCTTTGCTTTTCTTTTTCAACATTCCTCTGGCTATTTGGGGTCTTTTCTGGTTCCATACAAATTTAAGGATTATTTGTTCCATTTCTTTGAAAAAAAGTGGATGGTATTTTGAGGGGGATTGCATTGAATGTGTAGATTGCTCTAGGTAGCAATGACATCTTCACAATATTTGTTCTTCCAATCCATGAGAATGGAACGTTTTTCCATTTCTTTGTGTCTTCCTCAATTTCTTTCATGAGTATTTTATAGTTTTCTGAGTACAGATCCTTTGCCTCTTTGGTTAAATTTATTCCTAGGTATCTTATGGTTTTGGGTGCAATTGTAAATGGGATCTACTCCTTAATTTATCTCTCTTCTGTCTTGTTGTTGGTGTATAGGAATGCCACTGATTTCTGTGCATTGATTTTATATCCTGCCACTTAACTGAAATCCTGGATGAGTTCTAGCAGTTTTGGGGTGGAGTCTTTTGGGTTTTCCACATAAAGTATCATATCACCTGCAAACAGTGAGAGTTTGACGTCTTCTTTGCTGATTTGGATGCCTTTGATTTCTTTTTGTTGTCTGATTCCTGCAGCTAGGACTTCTAACACTATGCTGAATAGCAGTGGTGATAGTGGACATCCCTGCCGCATGCCTGACCTTAGGGGGAAAGCTCTCGGTTTTTCCCCATTGAGAATAATATTCGCTCTAGGTTTTTCATAGATGGCTTTTATGATATTGAGGTATGTACCCTCTATCCCTATACCCTGAGGAGTTTTAATCAAGAAAGGATGCTGTACTTTGTCAAATGCTTTTTCTGCATCTATTGAGAGGATACTATGGTTCTTGTTCTTTCTTTTGTTAATGTACTGTGTCACGTTGATTGATTTGTGGATGTGGAACCAACCTTGCAGCCCAGGGATAAATCCCACTTGGTCATGGTGAATAATCCTTTTAATGTACTGTTGGATCCTATTGGCTAGTATTTTGGTGAGAATTTCTGCATCCATGTTCATCAGGGATATTAATCTGTAATTCTCCTTTTTGATGGGGTCTTTGTCTGGTTTGGGGATCAAGGTAATGGTGGCCTCATAAAATGAGTTCGGAAGTTTTCCTTCCATTTCTATTTTTTAGCACAGTTTCAGGACAATAGGTATTAATTCTTCTTTAAATGTTTGGTAGAATTCCCCTGGGAAGCCATCTGGCCCTGGGCTCTTGTTTGTTGGGAGATTTTTGATGACTGCTTCAATTTCCTTAGTGGTGATAGGTCTGTTCAGGTTTTCTATTTCTTCCTGGTTCAGTTTTGGTAGTTGATACATCTCTAGGAATGCATCCATTTCTTCCAGGTTATCTGATTTGCTGGCATAGAGTTGCTCATAATATGTTCTTCTAATTGTTTGTATTTCTTTGGTGTTGGTTGTGATCTCTCCTCTTCCGTTCATGATTTTGCTGATTTGGGTCATTTCTCTTTTCTTTTGGATAAGTCTGGCCAGGGGTTTATCCATCTTATTAATTCTTTATTCTTTATATCCATCTTATTAATTCTAGTTCCTTTGATCTGTTCTACTGTTCTTTTGGTTTCTATTTCATTGATTTCTGCTCTGATCTTTATTATTTCTCTTCTCCCGCTGGGTTTAGGCTTTATTTGCTGTTTTTTCTCAGCTCCTTTAGGTGTAGGGTTAGGTTCTGTATTTGAGACCTTTCTTGTTTCTTGAGAAAGGCTTGTATTGCTATATACTTTCCTCTTAGGACTGCCTTTGCTGCAGCTCAAAGATTTTGAACAGTTGTGTGTTCATTTTCATTCGTTTCCATGAATTTTTTTAATTCTTCTTTAATTTCCTGGTTGACCCATTCATTCTTTGAAAGGATGCTCTTTAGCCTCCATGTATTTGAGTTCTTTCCGACTTTCCTCTTGTGATTGAGTTCTACTTTCAAAGCATTGTGGTCTGAAAATATGCAGCAAATAATCCCAATCTTTTGGTACCAGTTGAGACCTGATTTTTGACCTAGGATGTGATCTATTCTGGAGAATGTTCCATGGACACTAGAGAAGAATGTGTATTCTGTTGCTTTAGGATGGAATGTTTTGAATATGTCTGTGAAGTCCATTTGGTCCAATGGTGTCATTTAAAGTCTTTGTTTCCTTGTTGTTCTTTTGCTTAGATCATCTGTCCATTTCAGTGAGGGGGGTGTTAAAGTCCCCCACTATTATTATATTGTTGTCAATGTGTTTCTTTGCTTTTGTTATTAATTGGCTTATCTAATTGGCTGCTCCCATGTTAGGGGCATAGATATTTACAATTGTTAGATCTTCTTGTTGGATAGACCCTTTAAGTACGATATAGTGTCCTTATTCATCTCTTATTACAGTCTTTGGTTTAAAATCTAATTTGTCTGATATAAGGATTGCCACCCCAGCTTTCTTTTGGTGTCCATTAGCATTGTAAATGGTTTTCCACTCCCTCACTTTCAATCTGGGGGTGTCTTTGGGTCTAAAATGAGTCTCTTGCAGACAGCATATCGATGGGTCTTGTTTTTTAATCCAGTCTGATAGCGTGTGTCTTTTGATTGGGGCATTTAGCCCATTTACATTCAGGGTAACTATTGAAAGGTATCGATTTAGTGCCATTGTATTGCCTGTAAGGTGACTGTCACTGTATATTGTCTGTGTTCCTTTCTGGTCTATGCTGCTTTTAGGCTCTCTCTTTGCTTAGAGGACCCCTCTCAATATTTCTTGGAGGGCTGGTTTCGTGTTTGCAAATTCCTTTAGTTTTTGTTTGTCCTGGAAGCTTTTTATCTCTCCTATTTTCAATGACAGCCTAGCTGGATATAGTATTCTGGCTGCATATTTTTCTCATTTAGTGCTCTGAAGATATCATGCCAGTCCTTTCTGGCCTGCCAGGTCTCTGTGGATAGGTCTGTTGCCAAACTAATGTTTCTACCATTGTAGGTTACAGATCTCTTCTCCCAAGCTGCTTTCAGGATTTTCTCTTTATCTCTGAGACTCGTAAGTTTTACTATTAGATGTCGGGGTGCTGACCTATTTTTATTGATTTTGAGGGGGGTTCTCTGTGCCTCCTGGATTTTGATGCCTGTTTCCTACCCCACATTAGGGAAGTTCTCTGTTATAAATTGCTCCCATATACCTTCTGCCCCTCTCTCTCTTTCTTCTTCTTCTGGGATCCCAATTATTCTAATGTTGTTTTGTCTTATGGTATCGCTTATCTCTCAAATTATGCCCTCGTGATCCAGCAGTTGTTTATCTCTCTTTTTCTCAGCTTCTTTATTTTCCATCATTTGGTCTTCTATATCACTGATTCTCTCTTCTGCCTCATTTATCCTAGCAGTTAGTGCCCCCATTTTTTATTGCACCTCATTAATAGCCTTTTTGATTTCAACTTGGTTAGATTGTAGTTCTTTCATTTCTCCAGGAAGCATTTCTCTAATAACTTCCATGCTTTTTTCCAGCCCAGCTAGTATCTTTAAAATCATGATTCTGAACTCTAGGTCCAACATCATACTAATGCCCGTATTGAGTAGGACCCTGGCAGATGGTACTACCTCTTGTTCTTTTCGTTGAGGTGATTTTTTCCATCTTGTCATTTTGTCCAGAGGCAAATAGATGAATGAGAGAAGAAAATGCTAACAGAGTAACAACATCCCCAGAAAATATACTCTAAACAAACCAGAAAAGACCTGAAACCAGGGGAAAAGAAAGAGAAAAAAAAAAGAAAAAGATAAAGATAAAAACAAACAAAAACAGAACAAAACAAAAAAAACAGAATATGATCAAATATGATCAGGCTGGTGCACAGATCTGTGCCACACACTAGATTTTGGGTGTATTTTGTTCTGTTAGAAGAATGTGCCTCCCAAAATTTTAAAGAATGAAAGACTTATATATGTACAAAATAAGGGTTGATATGATGAAGGGATGGAATATGACTGTAA